>NW_013668890.1:124255-132795 GCF_000517525.1 Limulus polyphemus | reverse complement strand
CTTTCAAAGGTGAAGATGTCCTCATTCCCTGCATTCCTATGAATTCAACGGATATGCCATCTCAATTTAAGAGATTGCAATTCCCAATTTGATTGGCGTTTGCAATCACCATCAACAAAGCTCAGGGCCAATCTTTAGAATTGTGCGGTTTAGATCTAGACACGGATTGCTTCTCACATGGACAATTATATGTTGCATGTTCTAGAATCGGCAAACCAGACAATCTCTATATCTGCACAGACAATGGAACAACAAAAAATATTGTATAACCACAAGCATTGTGAAATTCAACATATTAGAAACGTGCGCTTTCTCTTTTCTTTCTTTTCCATTTAACCAGACTGAGCCACAGCAACGCGTGGCCGGGTACAGCTAGTTTTAAATAATTTTAGTTGTGATCTATACATTTCTAATGGTACGATTACAGCTATGCATTATATGGCTCAATATCTCACCTGCGACATCATATTATTAGCTCATTTTTCCGATGCAAATGACTGGAGAGTTCTTAAATGTATAAATTGATCACTCCACGTCGCAGCAATTACTCTAGAGCTCTTAAAATATATTGTAATCCAATATAAATAAAATATTGCAATGATATGTGTTTGATAAGAGAATATTGTTACTGGTTAAATAAGAGCAAAGATTACTCATCAATAACATACATGTTTTGTAATAATGAGCTCAAATATCGTACTTACGTATTTTCAGTTAAGATCAAAACATTTTAAATTTTATCTGTTTGCATATAAGCGCAAAGTTACTTAATACGCTATCTATGCTGTGCCTACCACGGGTATCAAAGCCTAATATATAGTGTGTAATATCCCTCAAGTTTACAGTTGAGTCACTTTTTGTGTAAAACCTCTTTGGTATATTTTCTTTAAGATAATGACACCCATTATTCGTTTCTTCAGTAATTCAAGTGTTGTTTTTTTTTAAATATAAGTTTTCAGTGTAATGGTATCTTTCATATAAGCTTTTTACTATATGTGTTTATTTTAATGCATGAGGCATGATAATTAAAAATTAATATCTTTATTGTTGTGAAGTTTGTTTCGTGTTTGTGTTCTCCAAACGTAAAAGTATGGAAAATATTTTTTTCTGTTTATGATGATAATGTTCTGTCAATACATCTGTACCTTATATAAAGAAATAGTGACACAAGTTTTAGTATCATGGTATCTATTTATTCTTCTTGAGGAAGTTATTTTGTAGCTTTAGTATGCTTTTAATCTTTGTAATATAACTTTTAAAAACAAATAACTCCATGTAAAACTCATGTCTTTTGAAAACCACATTCTGAAAAATATATTACAATAAATTTAATAACTTCGTATTGTTTCGTTCTGTACAATTTCATAAACAAATCATAGCATTCTAAAAGTAATTTTGCACCTTTGATACACATTGTCTTTCAAGGTTCAGTGAGCTCTTATACATTTGAGATGTAAGTTTTGGCTTAAAGTTAAGCACTCCCATCCTCTTAAGTATTTATATGGCCAGTCATTACTTTCATCTGTACTTGAGATATTTTATAAATATGAAATCATTTTTAGTCTTCTTGTATAATTACGATCGAGATGAACTTTTAGCTAAGTCAGTAATGACAAATGAATAATGGCGGTTAAAGTTTCATCAAATACCTTTGAGTAATTATTCTAAATAATCTTCTAACGTATTTTAATCATGCGCAATTCTGTTGCCATGAGTAAACGTTTAATTTGTTTAATAGTTACTGCAAATGAAAGCTTAAAGTTCGATCACTTTTGAGGGTCAGAACTAATGAGAACAACGTGCTGGAATCATTTTGAAGAAAAATTCTGCATAAAGATTACAAACGTAAAATTTTAATGATTATTGTTGTTCACATATTTTGTCTAGATATTTATTTGTTTGTTTAACTTATGCACAAAGCTATACAATGAGCTATCTGTGCTCTGCTCACCACGAGTATCGAAACCCGGTTTCTAGCATTGTAAGTCCGCAGACATACCGCTGTGCCACTGGGGAGCTTGTCCAGATATAACTAACTTACCCGTTCAATCAACAGGGAAGATACAAGACTCCCGAGATGTGGATTATAGAGTTTTAGTCCGAGAAGCGATCCCTTAAAACCCTCTTCCATGGGTCATAAGGTGCATGCCAAGTTTGGTTTAGATTAGTCAATAACTGAGAGCGTGAAAGGTCAGACAGACAGGACCCTTTCCTTCCAGGAGTTATATTTGCTCAGATTCACCCTCAAAGGTGCCTTTGAAGTTTATAAGAGAGTCTTGAGAATGCATGGAAAGTTTGTTTGATATACATCAAAAACTAGAGGCGTAAAAGACGGACACACAGTGGCCCCTAGGGGAGTGATATTTAAGGTCAGACCTCTCTATTACGCTCTTGCAGGAGTTAAAACGGTGCAATGTCAAGTTTAATTAAGGTTTATAAGGAGGGAAAATGGGAAACACAGTTAGACAAACAGTGGCTCCCCAAGAGTTGCCATATGCGAACGCCGATTTCTCTATGACACTTCCTTGGGGGCTCTAAAAGTGTATGCCAATTTGGTAGAGATCAGTAAAAACGTATATCTGTGAAAAAAGGACACAAACAATATTTCTGCTACATATATGTGTATTATTATTATTATCTTTATTACTCTAAAGATATTTTCTTCTATGTATCAACTTTTTATTTAATTAGAAAGATAGTACACGTTACATGTAGTTGTACATACCTAGAAGTTCTCAAGGATTATATTGTGATTCAGTTTGGAGTCTCTATCTACTAAAAAAGACGTGAACATACTCTGTAGTGTAGGGCGAGTTCTGTTCATTTTCTACAGGCGGAGGAAAAACATTCGTGCCTTAGAGAAGAGGTAAACAGTTAAACCCCTGGGAAAGTGAAAAGGGATCTGACATCTCAGTAAAAAGAAAAATACTTGGATTTTGAACCTGAGTACAGAAAAAATCTATGATCCCTTAGGTATGTGGAAGAACATCATGCTTTTCCATGAACGTTTACACTAGTGATTATTTTTTGACAATATCTAGAAACTCAAATTATATAAATGCTAACTTTAGATAAGGAAATGTATTATGAAGCTAAAGGGGTATTTTTTATTTGACTATTTGTGAAAAGTCCACTTTATGTGAATTTTGATAAGTGATACAGCCAGAATACACACACAAAAAAGAAAACAAAAACGATTTCGCCATATTTTATAGTTGAAGCATTTCCATGTCTTTCCTAATAATCTGTACCGTAACAGTAAATGGCAAAGAAAAATTACAATGATGGAAATAATTTTGGGATAAACATTCTTGAATCAGAAATAACGATTTATGGAAACTAATTTATTAATGGTACAAAACATTATCACAAAAATATAAACATGAATAAACTGTATAACGCTATAGTGTTGTGTATGTGAGCCCTATACTTTATACAGAACATTACATCTTTCATTCACGCTGTCATATAGTTTATCAATATAAGATTGTGGTATATTATTTCAAATTTCCTGTATCACTCTTCACAATTCCGTCAAGCTATTTTTAGAATGTTCAGTTTTTACATAAGTCCATACAGCCTCAATAACACTGATATTGGAAATCTGTACAGGCAAAGCCATGGTTGTGGGTATTCTATCATACTTCATTATCGTTAAGATATCATTTTGCCACAACTGTTGTACATTTGGATCGTTGTCATGCGGGGAGATAAATTCCTGCCCCTTGAGCTGTGTTCCCGAAGGAATAGCATAAAGGATCAGATCTGGCCTTTACTTTTCAGTAGTCATGGTGCCATAATTTCTGTGTAGATCACCAACTTCGTTGGATGAGATGCAGCCCAAACGTATCATCAGTTTTAACAGTAGATGTTATACATTGTCTATGATAATATTCTCCTCTCCGCCTTCGAACAAACTGTTTTTTACTGCTAACAAACAATTCCAGTGTGGATTTACCTGAAAAGAGCACAAGTCTTCAGTATTGCTAATTCCTCCGTTTTTGATCCACTGACTATTTCAACTTTTTTGTTTCAATATATTTTTCAACAGCAGTTGTCTAGTAGCTATACGCTTACTGAGACCACTTCTTTCTAATGTATATCTTCCAGTTCTCGAGATAACATCTACACCTCAACTTACAGCAAGATCTGTACTGAATCATCATATATCTCACAAAGAGCACACCCTGAGGTTTTAGTCAGCGTCAGAATTTTGAGCTGACCATTTCACAGTTTTATATCACCAGCTCTTTCTTATCGAACACGGGTGTGGCGATATTACTTTTCTTCATAATACCATCAATGTTGAGAATAATTTCTTGTACTCAAAAAAAAAAATATCCCGCATCGTTATAGATATACCAACATGTTTAAGATTTTGTTTAAACTTGTCACGAGCGAGTCCCTTAAAAAAACTCTCCCATACTTTCTGAAACTGTAACTATTCGTTTCGCTAGTCCATAACTCGTTGTCCAATTATTTCTCCCAGTTCTTTTGATCATTTAGAAGTTTATAGGTTGGAATATGCTCAAGTTTGAAATGTTAGGTTTTTCTACTGTAACAGTTTCATGTGCACTACCTTTTTTTGGCAATCACATTCAGGCAGTTTTATTACCGACTCTAGCTTCTTGCATATTCCCATTCATAAATTATTTTTCTGGGAATGCTCTATTCAATGTTAAGTTTCTTCCTCTGATACGGCCTTTCTTACTAGATGTTTTTTTTAGATCTTTTCGTACTAGTAGACTTTAGATTCAAAGTTGAAGCAAAACGCTCTAATACTGTAAGAAGCGCACCTTCGAAGATCTTCTGTCTTTGAGCAATACACCATTCAGGTTTCTTTTTTTTATGTAAAGCAATAAATTTGCACTTGTTTCTACTACTTCAGGCTAATTTTATTTCTCGTTTCTGGCCATTATGAAGTCTGAACGATGTTAATACTCTTTTTCTTCTATGTATGAGTTTTAATCCTGCCTGAATATTGGTATTTTTAACCTGAGTAGCACTTTCTGCGCAAGCCTGGTCAGATACTATAAAGTTAAAGGTAGAGGTGTCCCTACTTTTTCGCTAATGACCAGAAGAAAGGGTACTAGTCAGCAGTGTCTATCTATACACGAGTTTTGAAAGAACAATAGTATTAACTGTCTCTCTTATAACTCAACCACAGCTAAAAGTGCGGAAAGTATTGAGCCCCATCGCGAGGCAAATTTTGGCCTTTTCAATACTTAGTTCGTCACGCCAATATACCAGCCTAAGTACTGCCTTAAAAATCCTTGCTTTGTAAAAATAAAATGGAAACTTAAAGTCTGTTTTTTTTTGTTTTTTTTACTTTCTATGATGTATATATCTGCTATTCTAAATTTGGTTTGACTTGTGTTGAATATTGCGGAAGTCTAGCCGTCTCCAATTTAGCAGTTACAGACTAGAGGACAGGTAGCTAGTCACCACCACCCACCGCCAATTCTTGGGCTACTTTTTCACCAACGAATAGTGGGATTGACTATTACTTTATAATGGTCCCACAGCTTAAAGGGCGAGAATGTTCGCGGAAGGGGATCTGAACCCGTAACTCTCAGATTGCCAGTCGAGCGTCCAAACCACTAGACGACATCTATTATTATTTAAGGTATAAAACAACTAGACACCGTTTGTACATGATAATCACAGCGAACTTAATATATACACTTACATACACATAAACACACACTGAACCAGGTATGTTAGTTAGAGCTAAGGAGATGAAATATTAACATTACTATTAAAATATACAATAATAAGGATCACTGTTGGTAGAACACCAGCAGCATCTTTCCTGATCTAATAGATACGAATATTGTTGGTTCATTACAGTACAAACAATTATTCGCTTTATATATGTTCATAATATAACTGTGTGTCAAATACTGGGTACTTTTGTTTATGAATTGAGTAGGTTGGCTTAATTTACTGATACATGTCTTCTACACTTGTTTTGTCTCTTCAATATCGGTGTTTAAATTGACTTTAATTGCAGTAAGGAAGTCATTTTCATAAGGGATCTAAAACTTTCCTTCAAAAAACGGAAAATTTAATAAAACTTCTTGTGAAGTTAAAAGGCTTTACTCTTAATGTATCTTGGAGAAAGAAGATCAAAAAAGAGAAATTCACAAATTCGAACTGAATAAAGTGTAATATTTGCATTTAGAATTCGAATATATTGACATCGTAAATCAGATTACAGTGAAAACTTTTCACAAACTTTTAAATCTTTTCAGTCAGACATATATTAATCATTTAACCTTCATGTTATTTGAATAAATAAGCAAACGATAAAAGTTGGGAATCTACTTCGAAGAGAACTTACTTATGTATATGTTTATATTCTAGGAAATTCTGACTAGAAACTAGAAATTCATTTAATTCCTGTAGGCTTTATTTTATTTCCCTAAGAAGTTTCGCTTATTTGAAACTCATTTAATTTATGCTTTATTTCATTCCTCTAAGAAGTTTCGCTTATTTGAAATTCATTTAATTCCTTTAGGCTTTATTTTATTCCTCTAAGAAGTTTCGCTTATTCTTCAAGTTTACTAGGAAAGACCTATTCACTGTAAAGATGTTCAAACGAAGTAAAAATGCATGATTAGTGGTTTTCGGGATAAAGCAAGAAAAAGTGCTTAGTGAGCACATTTCAAGAGACAAGGAGGCAAAAGAAGCCTCTAACTTTGGTTTTTCATGTCTGCATAGCTTTCTGTATGTATGTATGCTCTTCCTTTTCGTAATATTTTCTAACAGTTATACTTCTGAAATATATAAAATGTTTTATAAAAAATGGTTGTAACATCTGCATTAATATTACCTTATTACTTCTGAATTGACATAAATAACACTATGGAAATTATTTTGTATAGAAAGTTATCATTCGTATAAAACTCACTTTGCCCGAAGATATTTAGTTACGAAGATACGTCAAGAAAACACAAGTGAGCTAATACCGTTGTTCCCAAGTTGTACAGCAAACAAGTTTAATGAGCATCAAGCATGGTCTTACCCGCTTTTAGGTTATTTTTGTTTAGAGTAAAAAAAAAACTATAAGGACAACATTGCAGTGTTGCTAGCAATTGGATATCTTCTTCTAGAGCCTTAAGGAATTAAGTATCACTCGGTTGCTTATGGTTGAATATTTTGTCTGTGAAAAGGTAATAAAAACGCAGTAAAAATTTGAAAAGAATTGCAGGAGCAGTTCTATAAACGAGAAATTTGGTTGTTACTGTTATAATAGAAACTAAAATATAAATAAACATACAGTATAATAAACTAATATAAAATATTTACTGTCAACATGCTAGAGTGAAAACATACATTGGGTATATGAATTTTTATGAATAAACTAATAGTGTGACTGTCTGAGATAGGCCTAAGGCCAATTTGGAGAGAAATATGCTTATCTAAGGAATCATTGTTTCAGTAAAGTATCAGCCGAAACGTTTGTTAAAACTATAGGTTAATGTAGGATTTTGTTTATAATTATTATATAGTAATGCATGTTACAATTTCAGAACTCAAATTCCATTTCATGAATTATATTAATCCGTTTTCTATGATTTTGTTTACAACTAAAAACTTTCATTGTTATGTCGTAATGCATGTTACAGTTCAAGAACTCAAATACCGTGTCGTGTATTATTTATCTAAACCAGAACATATCTCCTGGGACGCCGAATACTTCTAGGAATAAGTAGCGTGATGATACGCACGAAAGCAGATGATTAAAGTATAATAATCTATAATTATCAAAAGTTTGTCTGAACTCTTTAACTAAAATAATGTATAACACATAGATATGTTGTTGTTTCACCCGTTTAACTATGTTAGAGTACAAGATAAACAAACTTGTTCACTCACCTGACTAGCAAGACAATATGCTAACCAAACACTCATCTAGTGATTAGAATGATCTAAGAGACAGAGTGTTGACTCAACGGTGTAATTAAAGTTATCGATAAGAAATACAGATGCAAATCAGCTTTCTAAGTAAAAATAGTTTCTAATGTATTACAAATACTCACCCAATCCTCTGATCACAATTAACTATACGAAAAAAAAGACTTATCTGTCGATAACCAAAATATTTTATCAGATCAGATGTTTAAAGATAGTAAACTGTAAGAGACATCAGAAATCACTGCTACACTTGTTTTGACCCATCAATATCGGTGTTTAAATTCAATTAAATGTTTTATATTTCAGATTTTTTGATCTAATTAAAAAATAAAAAATAAATGGCCCAAAACAGACCTATTTCAATTTATGGATTTCTGCTTAAAATTACCGAGTGAGAATTACCTGAAAATAATCAATTAATTGAAAGTTTAAATGTATTTCTTCTTCTCTAATTATCTGTGTCATATTAAAATTTGGTAGTTCTAGAGAGGAAGGCTAATAGTTAAAACCTAAATACAGGATAGGGGAAGCGCTATTTTCCAAAAGCAATATCTTATGTAAAACTTAAACTTAAAATAAAACCCAAAACTCGAGCGCTTTCGAATAGTTGACTATTCTTC
>NW_013668890.1:117596-123255 GCF_000517525.1 Limulus polyphemus | reverse complement strand
AAAATTTAGAATTAATTTTAAATGTGCCGAAAAAATATGACTGTTTATTTGCTTGTTTGTAAAAGATATGTTTGTATTTAGACATCTTTGACTGACCGAATAGTGAGATTTGCCAGTTATTTTTATAACGCACCGACGACCCCAATGTGCGGATAGCGTTTTTGCATAATGAGCCGCGATACATGATTCCTCGAATATATAGTTCATGCACTCTAACTATTAGATCACGCCTGGCATTTACATCCTTTAGTACTTACTTGATTAGAATAAAATCAATATTTCTATAAAAAAAAAAGGAAACAGGAAAAATCACCCATAATTTACTACAGTAGTAGAGGGTTTCACATGCTAATTTTTGACAGTAAATCTGATATATATACAGCTTTTTAACATTTATATCACTGTTTTTACTTTTATTTTGATACAAGTTTCGACTTTTTGGCCAAGTCTTTCTGGAGTTTGACGACTGCAGTGTCAGTTTCACAGTGGATTAATTCATTTATTGCCATTGAGTAACAATGTAAACATAAGAGGTCACTTCCACTTGAATAACAATGAATTACACGAAAGGGATCAAATTACCTTTTTCCACTAGTGTTAGATTCAGAGGCTTGAGTTTTTTCAGAGAGGTTATGCATGTTATTCGTCACAAGTTAATTCATCTGTAAATCTAGATGTCGTTTAGGTTAGTTACATTATTCTAAACTTAAAAAATCCCTTCTTCTGTAGTTTGTATTTGAAAGTTCACTATTACATCTTATCTTTAATTTCTCATTTCAGTTGTTCAGTAAATCTTAGAGTATCACACTATTTTACACATCGGAATCCATAAATAATTCAGTTTTTAAAAATAAATGCTATGATTTCAAATTAAAATTAACTTGTTTGTGTGTTTGAAAGTTACTTACGTATGATATAAATGTGCAAAAGAGATTTAATTTGCTTATTTGTAATTAAGCACAAATCTACACAATGGGCTATCTGGGTTCTGCCCACCACGGGTATCGAAACCCGGATCCTAGTGTTGCAAGTCCTCAGACATACCGCTGTGCCACTGGAGGGCGAGATTTAATTTAAAATATAGTGTCAAAAATGCTCTAAATAGAAATATATCTAATTAACGAGTTTTTAGGTTTTTCAATAGTTGTGGTAAACACAGACCTATTGAAATAGATGTTAGATACACCAGCTTTTTCATTATATATATATATTTGATATAGCCAGAAACATAATGTTTCGACACATTTTTTTTGCTCACGTGCTACAAGCCATTCGAAGAAAATAACCCCATTTTGTCTTCAGATTTGATTTTTTGGGGGGGCTCATTATGAACTTCGGTACAACAAATAGAGTAATTTTTTGTAAAGAGGGACAGAATTCCTCGGAATCGATTGTGAGGTGAGGGTTTGGAGTCAACTGCTGTCCTTAAAGCTCTGCCACGTGTTTTTTATTTTTATTTTTTTTCAATAATTTCGTTGTGTGAATGTATCTCTTTGAAAACGGCTGTAATATATGTTTAACCTAGTCTTAGTGACATTGGACTATCGAATGGTCGGGAATTTCACCGTAAATCAGATATGTAGATGATAAACATGCATCCCCTGGTGTAACGCGACTTGAATCAGCGGCGATACGCTCTGTTTCAGCATATGCAAATCTTACCTATAAAATATCATTAACCCTTAGTAAATGAATATGTAAATATGATGTTTTTCAGGAACGAATATGCTGCTTGCCAATGTATTAACGTAGTACTGGACTCAGGTGTACAATCATTCGGGGGAGCAGCTTTACAGAAGAAGTACAACGCTTGTTGTCATACAGCCAGGATTATGATGTATTACCTTAAACACGAAATTATAAATGTCGTGAATTGGTAAGTAAGTTATTGTCTAAGTCTCTAGAACTCTCTTAGCTACCGTGCATGTTAAAACTTTAATCCATCACGCAACGTCAGAAAACTTGGCGATGCAAGGCTGAAGAATGGGACAGGATCATTTATAACTCGCCTTCGGTTGGTCAGAAGTATGCCCAAAAGATGCAGTTACATTATCAATGGGGTAAACACTGAGTACCTTTTCTCGCCGTTCAGACAAGTTGATTCTGTTAGACCCAAGTTTTGATCATTTTTCAATATCAAGTTCCTATATTTTACTGACTGTTTTTGTTGTACATCTACATTGAAACTGTTTCGGTAACTTTATTGGTGTAACCAGAATATCTCCTAGTCCTACATAGCTGTGAAACATTTTAACTATAGAATGTCAATTATTTACATTTGCGGAGTAGTTTATATGCTGTTTTTTTTCTTCTGCTTTTAGTAATCCAACGCGAGTTTGAACTCGTGTAAAACAGAACAACTAACCAATGCAAGTTTCTCATGGACACATGACTCTGTTTTTTCTGATAAATATGGTCAAACAATAAGTTCGTACTTTTAGAAAAAAGTAGACATTCATCGTAGCGTACAATAGCATGAAGTGTCTAGCAATGGTGCGAACACCGAGACCAAACTCAGGTTATAATGGGGCGAAATTTTAAATTTATTTAATTATGAAAATAAAATTGAGCTTTTAATCATATACTATTATAGGTTATATAAACATTTTTTTAAAGTCAGAGGTTCAAACCAACCAGAATTTATTTCATTGCGAAAACAAAACTGAAACCTCGACTACATTTGATTTTAGACTAAATTATCAAGCTGCGACTTACTTAAAAATCTTAGTTGTGAAGAAGATTAGAGTACATAATCACTAAAATCTTGTCAGAGTAGTTTTTATTTTCCTTTATTATAATATGCAAGTGAAAAGAATCATTTGTAAATGAACAGATTAGTGATAACATCATATTCTACCAGTATTTTGTCTTTTTGTTGTCTCTATTACGCTAGGTTCATTGAAGTATCCATCACTGACTGAATACCATACAGATGGTGTCGTATTTTTGTCATTATTCCACGGGTTCATGAAAATAACTTGTCAGGTTAAGTCCGACAGACCGCATTATATTCTTGTTAGTTTTCTGAAAGTTTATTGGTTTCGTTTTTATTACATATATAAATCAGTAGCAAAGTAACATTTATTCTATTCTCAACTCTTTTAATTTCGTTACAAATTCTTCGTGAAATCTTGCATATCAGTTATTTAAAACAAATCTCAATGTTTAGTCAAAGCAGTCTATTGAGCTATTAAGCAGCGTGTGGTTGACTTTAAACTCATTAACGCTGTTAGTACTTTCATCTGTGGCTATGAAAAGGTATTATAGATTGATTTTTTTATGAAGGATTAACAATGCAGTGTTTTACCTTCATTATTTTTCTCCTAGATTAATAAGCGCTGTAAACCTGTAAACAGGATTTATAATGTTTTCCAGTATGTTAGAAACAGTTTTAAGCAGAACAGTTGTTGGCTGAAGTCCTCCAGTGGGTCACCGGTAAGATTACGGACTTAAAGTGCTATATTCCGTGATTCGATTCTCTTTGGTTGATAGACCACATATTGTATATTATGTAGCTTTGTGATAAAGATCAAACAAACTAGATTTCTGGGTTTATTAAATGGTGAAATGGGGCAATTTAACTTATTTTGAAGCAAATTTTGAAATTAATGCTACTTGGTATTTCATGAATATTTTTTCTTTTACCAATATAGATTCCCTTCATTTATTAAGAGCTTCATCATCGCTTTAGTTACTATTATTATGCATAGTGGTGGATCAGTTTATTCTAATAAAGGTAATATTTTAAATTCTGAATTTATTAAAGGGTCTGTCGTAGCCTAGTGGTTAGCATACCTAGACTGAAATCCAAAGGTTCATGTTTCGCGTCCCATTGCCGCAAAAACATAGATAGTATCTTGTTGTAGACTGAACTTTAAAAGCACGTGTCTGAAAATAACGCAAGCGTAAGGTTTTTGTGCTGCATTTATAAACTTAGCACAGCACACAAATAAACACATGTAAGTTTTCTTCAAAAAGCAAAAGTAAGAAGGATAACATAGAAAATTAAAACAAAAATCTATACGAATATGTGTTGCGTACTGAGACATTGGAAGAGATAACAACAGTGCATCATCACGTGTAGAACTTTAAAACGAAACACGTTTAAAAGAAAGAAAAACTGGTAATCCGTAAAGATAAATAATTCTACGTATTAGTATAGTTTAAAGTTTAATAACAAACCATATAAAGTACTGAGCAGAAATAACGGTTCAAAAAACAGGAACTTTTAATGTATTTCTCTAAAAGTTTTACAGTTTTAAGTAATTTGCTTATGATAACACATTTACAGCGGTTTACACATTTATTCCATTCTGAGAAACAATTACAATGGCACAAGTATAGGGAAAATCATTTATTGCTAAATAAAAAAATTAAGTAGGGCTGGTTGGCTACTAAACTTGAATAATCACATAGAAGATTAAACTGTCTCGCCTTTACATGGAGAATAACTCAGCTTTCATCATTATACCTTTCTTTTAGTTAACGTTACAATACTACTCTTATGACTATTATACAATAGAGTAACACTTTATGATTGGAAATTCTGGTTCTTATTTGTTTTGCAAGTAGTTTACTGTTTACGTAAAATAGTACTATTTAAAGGTAATGTTACCTGAAGTTTTCTTTAATATATGTTATGCATAAGGTTGAATTATAGAAATACATTTTCTATTAGCACTAAAGAAACCCGATTAAAAAAACCAAGGAGAGTAAAATTTACTATGAATTGTGTAAGCTCAAGAACCTTTTGAAAAATATTACATTGTGGTACGATCAAAGCTACGGGTTATATAAAACAGAATGTTAAGATTTGTAGCGAATTATTATGCGCATTCTTTCTGAAAATAGCTTTCTCAGCGCTAAAGTGATTGGCATATTCGTATCGACTAAACCGGTATGAGTGCCTTGAAAATAAAATTTGTAAAAGAGCTTTTTACATATCGGACGAAAGATATTGATACTAACCGAATCAATTAAAAAAATCCAAAGTTTTGTGCTTATGAAACAGATAAATAAAACTCATTATTTAATTTCTTTAGAGCATATTAGTGTGTAGAAGACATTTTTATTCTAGTAATAAATGACCTTTATGACGGATTTATTATTATATATTTATTTTGATATCGATGTTTGTTTAAATTTAATTTATATTTAGAAATGTACATAAATTATACTGTTAAATATATATTGCGAAACTCCCGCCCTATTTATATAGTTTTTATAAATGATATTTTTGTGAAATTACAAAATTATTTCTCAAATTTGTTTTTTCTCCACTGTTTAGTAGTTCATATACAGGGTGTTCAAAAAATATGAAACCATAGGTGATTTGCAACTTTTCTTAATTTCAGATATGTGACTGATTATGGTGCTGTCAGAGTATGAGAAAGTTGAGTTAATCCTGCTGTTAATTAGTCCAAATTTGTTTCGAACTACAAGGACAGCGTGTGCAATACATTCTGTAAAATTCGTTGAAGTGCCCTAGGATTCCAGACTTTTCGGACTCCCTAAATAATTATTTCGTGCTGTGACGTTGCGCTCTTTTCAGGTAAAATGAGAGTATGAGGTATGTGACGGATTTATTATTATACATTTGTTTTAATATCGATGTTTGTTTAAATTAAATTTATATTTAGAAATGTACATAATGTATACT
>NW_013668890.1:112815-117267 GCF_000517525.1 Limulus polyphemus | reverse complement strand
TGAATTTTCGAGAAACTCTCCACACGCCTATAAATATAACCAACGCGACGCGCCAAAAAAAGGAGTATCTATCATTAGTTTGCTATTTCAGTGTGCTATAAACTTCGGGTGCTAAAACTGTGATTGAAAACTTCAGATATCTGACCAGGAACATTTATAAATTTCGAATGTTACAAAAGATTTAACTTCAATGGATTCTCATCAGACATTAGTACTTTTACGAAAACATAATATAACGTCACGGTGGAAAAGGTGGCGTGTTTGGCTGGTGAATAACCAGTTATAGTTAGCTTTCTGTTAAGCGAATTGTATCTACATCAACTCGTAGTTAACTCACGATAAGATATCAAGATAGTTCCAGACTAGAAAGAAGACTTTATATTGCTTGTAAGTTTGTAAAATTTTGTATATACATCATTGTTTGTAATAACTGTTATTGTAAATTGTATTATTGTTTGTATATGAATTAAATTATACTTGTATTAAAAAAAAAGAAAAATGTTTGTATCAGTCTTGTTATCATATCGACTTTTACTTAACTGCTAAATCCAAAGTAAAATTAAACTATTAAATTAAAAGTATCATTTAACTCAGTTTCAGATCTTTCGAAATAATAAATACGTAACACCTTACAACATTAATTTTTTTATTATTTACATTTGAACTAGAGACGTAGAAATTTTAAAACAAGCGACATATGCATTGCAGTCATTTACAGGACATGACATTCTTTAAAATTCACATTAAAAATATCACATTAAAGTCGTTTTCTTACGTAAAAGTTTCTTTACTGCGAAACTAAGACAATTATTCTGCTTTTTACACCTAATTATTTCATATTTTTTTCAGTTTTCAAATACAAATAGTATCATGTTATCAACTCATATGCTTTTCCATATATGTATTAGCACTAGGTTTTATCTACGTAAAATTCCTGTCCTACATTCTTTCTAAAATTCATGCACACGAAAAGATTACAATAGAAATATATCCTGGACGGTTTTCGAATATGGTACACGATACCAATGCGAAATGTAAAGGAAAAGTATGAATATGAGCAGGATTTTTGTTACTTATATGTACTTTCAAAATTTTTAGTTCGAGGAATGTTCTTAGTATCAATTTTGCTTAGTAAAAATGCTTAGTAAAGTACTAAAATACTCCATTCAAGTTTCTACATAGATTAATTACTTGGGTAAATCATATGTTAATAGCAGAAAACAGAAAAAAATGAAAGATCTTTTAAGATAACCGTTACCAAATGAAACAGTGCATCTCAAAAAATTATGATGTAAACATAATTTATTTTTCGTTTGAGACTGCGCTTATTGAGCTCTTTACAAAGTAAGAGCTGTTATTCGGTCTATGATATTTCACCAATATTTTATCAACTGGATATAAATCTAAATAACACCTTTTTAATGCGCTATGATGTCCGAAGGACAAAGGGTAAAAGAGTGTAAAATGTTAGATGAAAAATACTTACTATTCTTTGGAGTAAGGTTTAATAACAAATATTAGAGTAAAGTTATTAATGTCATACCTCTGTACTTCGAATAAACAACGTTTTTTACAAAAAATAAAGAAGGTTGTTTGAAAAACACTTTTATTGATATTTGTTTCTAACTGCACTCTTTATTCTGCGTATTAAGACTAAAGCTATTTGATACAAATAACTTAAACCTATTACTTAATACTAGCTGGAGTAGAGTACACGTCCGTTGGACAGTTGAAATATAAACTCGTTTGTAACAAAGGATAGGAAATTGTACTTCTATTTTTTCTTAACAAACTAAACACTAAGAGTGCAATTAAAGTAGATAAAGGTACCAATACTGAAAAGAAAGGCATACTGTTTTCAAGAATTCTATCAATAGTGGTTACATAGTTCATTCTAATGCTGAGGGACATACAACATTAGTAATGTTTCTGAAATTAAATGGGGTGGGGGATACAAACACACATATATATTGACGTTTATTTATATAGATTTTTTAGATCTAATAGTAAATTGGTTTATTTTCAAGTCTTTAAATAACATACTTTGAGAGATCTAGAATTTTTATTTGCTATACATCATTATTCATGTTGTAGGATCGAACACGTTCGTTTATTTAGACTCGTTATGTAAATTGAGTATCTAGTAAATTAAATGAATTTTTTCTTCACCAAAGTTTGTCCTTACAAAATTTCTACTACACAAGCAACTAGTAAATAATTCAGTTGTTAACTAATAGATTGAAATGCCAGAGTTGAGTTGGAAGTGTTGCTTCAAAAATAAAGAAACGTTTTAACTAACGAATAAACATCCTGGAGGTTTTATTTATGATCTTTCATTACCAACAAGAGTACCGCATTTCTGAACTACATTAATCTTTTAGAACGTGCCATTTAGTTATTTAAAAACCGCACCTAACTAGTGTTTCTGGCTTTCTTTAAACTACTTGGAAGTACCAATTAGAGTTATTACTTATTTATTCCTTGTATTTACGCGTAAATATCTAATCTAAGTTAGGAAGGATTTTTAATGTTGTAGTCGTCTTTTGTTTTGTAATTCTAGTGTTTGTCTGCCAGTTTTTCTTATCTATCTATCTTACGAGAGCAAAGAATTTTTTTAACGAATTGGTCCTGCTTTAACATATTCATTAGTTAATTCATTTTGCTTAACATGCTCCTAAGAGTTTTACGAACTTGAAAGACACTAGAATGATAAACGTGTAGCAGATATTTAGTGTTTAGCTTAATTTTGGGATTAAAAACAATAACCACTTTGGATTTATGTTGATCTTTTTTTGGTTAGGATGAGTAAATCTGTTTATCTTTGACGTTGAGATGAAATTAGTGCTGTAATCATTGAACTGAAACTCTTGTTTAAGAAGTTTTATTTCCTTGAAATCGTTTTCTGGCTTTGCAATTTGTATTTATAATGTTTTTATGCTTTCCTGAGTAGGTGCTATTTTGTATAACTAGGTTTTTGTTCAACGTACATTGGTTTATGCTGGTGAATAAGAACGCCTTGAAAGGGTAATATTCTGTTATTTTGTTTTATCTCCACGGTAAACTGTGTATTTGGTTCAGGGAGTTAATAATTTCAAGTGTCACTTATTTACGCATCCAGATTTAGAAATACTTCATCAACATAGAACTTCCAGATTAATTCTAGTTTAATTTGTTTAAGTTGTACGATATTTCAGTTGCCCTCAAAATATGGAGCTGATTATTTTATATACTGAATGTTCATTTTACGAGGCAAAGAATCTTGATTCAATATTGAATTAATGATTCCAATTTCATAAATAGCATGAAATGAAGCAAACTTTCATTGAATACTTTTATTTTAAAGCATACTTGAAAGCTAGAAGTAAACTTGTGGTCGATATGTATTAAATTGAAGCAATCTAGAAATTTTTATTTGAAAATATTCAACACAACTTGTCCATAAAGGGTTTGTTTGTTTGTTTCGGATATTAGTGCAAAGTTACACAAAGGTTATCTGCGCTAGCCATCCCTAATTTTTAACTCACTAGAGAAAGGCATCTAGTTAACATCGTTCATCACCAACTTTTCTGCTACTTTAATTGAACAGTGGGATTTGGTTGTTACTTTTATAACATATCCACAGGCTTAAAGTGCGGAACGTGATTTTGCGACAACGGGACCGAACCGTGGATTCTAACCTTTAGGTCAGCTTCGGCTCCTGATAAAAGATTAATATTTGTGATTTCACCATGCCTTGTTTATCGTCATCACGCCATATTTAGTCAGTGTTTAACGATTTGGTAACGAAAGTGAACAACCAATTTTGGATTTTGAGAAAATAAAAAATAAAGACATTTGTACCGATCTTAAAATACTGTAAGGGCTTTTATCCATAGGTTGGGTTAAAAATATAGAACTTGAAATGATAGAGCAAGTGACATTAATATGTGGCTGCGTAAAACATTTGGTTTTAACTTGCACACACACACACACACAAAAAAAAGATATGATACTGATATTGCGTTGCATATCAGAAAATAAAATAAATGCAGTATATTCAAAGTTAAAATGAAAAAGTATTTTTTTTATAGATAAAAGAAACATATATATTATTTTGTGTTATTATTCATAAGCACTACAAGTAACTGTTTTATGTACTTCTTCATTGATTTTAAAACAGTTCATTGATATTAAAAAACCTTCAACAGTTTAACATGATAAAGGTTGTTTAATAAAATGAGCCACGAAGTACTAAAATATAAGTTTGAATGAAATTTACTAATAATACAGCTGACAACTTCACAAGCGCATTATTCTACAGAACAATGATAGAGTAATTATATGATAAAGGTGTTATGATGACAGCAATAAAACACAAGACAACTAGGTACTGTAACTAAATTGTATGAACATTTTTGAAGAAAAAATTCTTATAACTTATATTTAGCAAATATTTTTGTTATCTTCAGCAAA
>NW_013668890.1:92949-112002 GCF_000517525.1 Limulus polyphemus | reverse complement strand
TAGATTATCTTCAAATCTACCAATATTCATAACTTCAGTTTAGTCTTTAACTAACTTCATCTCTTTCTTCCCACTACTTGGCACCATCTATGAACAGACTTTTGTAAGTTTTCCTCATTTTTTCACAATAACTTAATAACCTACATTTGTGAGGGTGTTTTCTCTGTCCTCATATATACATATCTCCTTATGACGTTAACCCATATAAATGGCAAATAATAAAGGTGACAGCCACCTTTCTGTCTGACTCTTGTCCTCACTTCATACCTCTCACTATCAATATCACTTCACTTTACTTTCACAATAATCATACACATTTTCTATTGCTTTTGTTGTCTTTATATCCACTCTATAGTGATAAAAAACACAACGATTGCCTTTGAATTCTATCAAAAGCTTTTTAGAGATCTAAAATGGATATACACTTTTGTTGATTCCATTCCCAGCTTTTTTCTAATATAATTTTTAAGGTAAAAATTAAATACATTGTTCCTCTGCCGGATCTAAAAGTATGTTGTCAATTTCGCAATTTATCTTGTTCATTCGTGTTCTCAGTCTTTGTTCTAATGTTCTTCTATACATCCTTCCTACATATGATAGTAGGTACATGAGTGTATAGTTTTACGGTCCGTTTGCCTCTCTTTCTGGAAAATAAATAAACTATTGCTCTGAACCAATCTTAGGTAATTTTACTTTGTCTCCAAATAATATTGAAAACCGTGCCTGCACCACTTAATTACGTCTGTACTTGCAGGTTTAAAATTTTCTGTAGACACCACACAATTTCCAGGCGTTTTACATTTTGTCATTATTTTAATTGCTTTTTCAGTTTTTTTTTGCTTTTCTATGTGGCGATTTCACTTTCTTCACCATCCAGGTCTTCAACTGGTTCCTCTCTTTGGCGTTCTGTCTCTACATCATCATCTTCAACATTCAATAGGTTTTTACAAAACTCCTTCCATCTTTGTACTATTTTAATGGATTTAATTAGTATATCTGTGCCCTCTGCGTCCTTAGCTGCCTAGGCTTGTGGAAATGCTTCATTACAATACTTTTTAGTCATGCTATGTATCAGCTTCTTCGTTCCCAATAGCTCCTCTAGCGGATCATTGACACTTTTATTTCAGGATTCTTCCTTAACCGTATGTTTGGTGTATCTTGCATGTTTTAATGCCTTAACATAAATGTTTTTGTCTTCTGGTCTTCATCCACCTTCTGAAAACCGTCATATCATTCTGTACTGCTTCTTTCACCTCTTCTTTCCATCAGGGTGTTTTCTTTCATTTATAACTATATGTCACTTTTGTTTTAACAAGTTTTTCTGCTATGTTACTTGTGTGTTTTATTTTAGGTAATTCCATTAATTTTTTGCGATAGTTTGGTCATGTTCACTTAGTTTTGCTTATGCTACATTTCTTGTCTTGGCTTTTATGAGTTGTGAACACTCTTCTATTTTAAGATTTTCTAACATGAACCTTTTATGTTAATACCTTCCTTTAATCTTTAGTTTCTTCACTTTTAATTTTGTCAATAACATTTTGTAATCTGAATCACAAAAAATAGATGGAATAGCCTTGACATCTCTAAAACTATTTTTATTTTTGGTTAACATCTGGTCTATGATTGACTTGCTTACATACTTCTGCTGTTACTTGGAGGTGTATTATAAAACTCCTATTCGTTTATCTGCTGATCTTCCTTGAGGAGGAAGATATATTTGTATACGACTCAGTGTAATATACTCTAAATCAACATTAATTCCATTTGTTCTTTCACTTTTGAATCAATAAATGTACCTTTACGAGTTATTTCTAGCGTCAGCATTACAGCCACTCCTTATTTAGTATTCACACCTCCTTTGAACACTAGTTTCTAATTATCATAAAGTGTTTTTCTTCTCTTTTCTTCGAGTCTTGTATTATATAATCCAATAATACTTAAATATCGCTCTCTATGACTTTTTATTTCTGAAGAAGGATAGATTCATTGTAGCGATGAATATGATTCTATTTTTTAGAATTTTCTTTCTACAAAGTTCCATGTCTATGCCAGGTCATCAAAGGTTAGAAAACTAATGGTTGGAGACGGCTTGAATGGGTAATAAAAAAAACTTTAATGTAAGTTTAACATAACAGCAAATGTACAACGTTTTGACAAGGTTTTGTCATCATCGGGTACCTGATGTACGTAATACAAATATCTTTGCAGACAATGTTTATGTTCATGTTTTATTAATTTCAGGAATTCACTGACACCAGAAGTGTGTGGTTTGGTTATTTTTAAATGCAAATCTACACAATGAGCTATCTATGCTCTGCTTACCACTGGGGGTGGAAGGGGGAGCAGAGGTTTGAGAAAGTGATTTTAATAACTTAATGACTAAAAGGCTGGGATAAACAAATATACGTCACTATTAGGCACTATGAAAAACCTGAAGTGTGAATCTACTGTTGAAGTAACATAAATTTTTGTTTAAACTGGATACAATCTTTAGATTCATAAAGACTTTCCGTAATTAGTAAGGATTATTTCTTTGTTTGTTTGTAGTTGAGCACAAAATTACACAATGGGTTATCTATGCTTACCCCACAGGGTATCGAAACCCGATTTTTAACAATATAAGTTCGCAGGCATACCGCTGTGCCATTGAGGGGCAATTTTTAAGGAAAACAACACTTTAAAATCTCTGTCGTTAATCAAAGGTTTTGTTTGTTTGTTTGTTTTGAATTTCGCGCAAAGCTACACGAGGGCTATCTGCGCTAGCCGTCCCTACTTTAGCAGTGTAAGGCTAGAAGGAAGGCAGCTAGTCATCACCATCCACCGCTAACTCTTGGGCTACTCTTTTACCAACGAATAGTAAGATTGACCGTCACATCATAACACCCCTACGGCTGAAAGGGCGAGTGTGTTTGGTGTGACGGGGAAGTAAAAATGTTAAGATAAGCTTTATGATTGTTATATTTAAGAGACTGGTTTTATATTCGACAGATATAAATCAGTAGGTTAGCCGTTAGAATTAATAAATTTGAAATATTCAAAATGGCGCATCATCTTCTGAAACAAAGCGTGATTTCAATCATAATTCCTGCTTGCTAGGCAGATGCTTTATTCGATAAAGTTATCGTTTTCTCGAATGTTAAATGATCGCATTTTCAATTTATTGTTTTCCAAGGACGGAAATTGACAGAACTCTGGATCTTTGCAAAACGGCCATTAAAATCAGCAATCAATTCATTTTCTCGAATGATATTGTGTACTTAACCTTTATTGAAACCTTAAAAAATGAAATTATTACTGTGTTGTGAATATTTCCTTGTTCTTATTCAAGATATTCTGTTTGTATGTACAGAATGTACATTAATAACCTAGTCAAAGCTAATTACTAAACTGTATAGATATGGACACTAATAACCTAGTCAGAGCTAGTTACTAAACTCTATATAAATATCGACCTTAATAACCTAGTCAAAGCTAATTACCAAACTTATATAGATATTGACACTAATAACCTAGTAAGAGCTAGTTACTAAACTGTATAGATATCGACACTAATAACCTAGCCAGAGCGAATTACCAAACAGTATAGATATCGACACTAATAACCTAGTCAGAGCTAGTTACTAAACTCTATAAATATCAACATTAATAACCTAGTCAGAGCTTATTACCAAACTGTATAGATATCGACATTAATAACCTAGTCAGAGCTTATTACCAAACTGTATAGATATCGACACTAATAACCTAGTCAGAGCTAGTTACTAAACTGTATAGATATAGACACTAATAACCTAGTCAGAGCGAATTACCAAACAGTATAGATATCGACACTAATAACCTAGCCAGAGCGAATTACCAAACAGTATAGATATCGACACTAATAACCTAGTCAGAGCGAATTACCAAACAGTATAGATATCGACACTAATAACCTAGTCAGAGCTAGTTACTAAACTCTATAAATACCAACATTAATAACCTAGTTAGAGCTTATTTCCAAACTGTATAGATATCGACATTAATAACCTAGTCAGAGCGAATTACCATTTTCTTTTATGTGATAAACATTTTTTTATGGAAGCTAACAAACTTTTTTTACTTTAAATGCATTGAATACTTATTTCATTTTACAAAACTTATGTAACATTTCTAGTCACTCGCTCTGTCGATAGTACAATAAAAGAACACCAAAGACTCCCATGACACTTTCTGTTGTAAGACTCAGACAAATAACTTAGAAAAAAAACGGTGACAGGCGTATCGAAAACCTATTGTACTGATCCCTAGTTGGCTAGTTAGCAATCTTTTATCCTCAGAACACGATTACAGCCGACAGCGAAAGCGACTGTATGGATTACCTTGTTTATTCGGATCTGACAAGACTGATGGCTTATGTGTCCTTGCACAAATCAATAAATTCAGGCTAAGTTTTGTTGGCGACAATAAACAGTATTTTCACGGATAAACACGTACAAATGTTTCAAAAATAATTAATTAAAAAATCATCCGTATACAATCGATAACTTTGATTTTTAGAAAGCAAATGCAAATTTGGTCCAACAAACAAATTTTGTAATAGAGAAGGAACAATATTAGATACGAGCTATAATATTTTGGAGATTGAAACCCACCAGTTAAAATATCTTTAGGATTACGAAAGTTCCTCACTTTCTTGTATAATTAATGTATTGTTTGTTTTAGAACAACTACACATTGGGCTATTTACTGTGTCCATCGCGGGGAATAGAATCCCAGATTTTAGCGTTCTAAGTCCGTAAACTCCCCACTGGCCCGAACTAAATGATGATTTAAATTTAGTAGTTAAATATATGCCGATTTATCTCCAATTTATGATATTTGCCAACAAGATATCTTATCCAGGGTTGACGATGAGCGAGTTAATTTGAGTTGACGTAGGTATAATTCACCTAAGAGGGAGCTAGCTAACCCTGTAGTTCTCACTGATCACACGCCGATTACATGTCGAGTTTTCACCGATGACGTTAGGTAATGTTTTCGTAAAAGTACTAATGTGAATTCACTGAAGTTAAATAGTTTGCAGTTTTCGAAATTTATAATATCTGGTCAAATATCTGTAGATTCCAGATTAATAAGCGTTAGTCACAGTTATAGCTTACGAAGTTTATCGCACACAAATTACAGCAACCCAATAATATATAATCTTCTTTTAGGCGCTTCGCATTGGTTATATTTATAGGCGTGTGGGGAGTTTCTCGAAAATTCAGATTAAATAATAATACAAAGCTACACTGGCATTTACGTACACACATATATTGTTGATTCTTACTATTGAGAATATTCTACAACTTTAGACAATAGGCAGGAGTTTCGCAATACCTACTTAACAGTATACCTTATGTACATTTCTAAATATTAATTTAATTTAAACAAACATCGATATTAAAATAAATATAGAATAATAAATCCGTCATACACTAAATTGTTCGAAGTTATTATTTGTGCAAGAGTATGAAAATTTCAGTTGAACATAAATTAACCAGGTTCATAGTAGTTTGTAAAATTAGTTGCAGTTGTCTACATCAAATAATAAGTAAAGTTATTTTGTACAATAATCTGCAAATTTCAGCCGTACAAAGGACGTCAAATTTCATTTAAAATGTCTGTTATATTAGCTTTAAAATGTTGTGCAATCCTAAAATTTAACTTTTATTTGGTATAAATATTAAAAATGCGATAGTAGGATGCAATGTTTCCTTTCTGTTGCAAGACCAACATCCTTGTATTTTTATTTGTGTTAAAATTTATGCCAAAGCTTGTTTGTTTGTAATTAAGCACAAAGCTACACAATGGGCTATCTGTGTTCTGCCTACAACGGGTATCGAAACCCGGATTCTAGCGTTGTAAGTCCGCAGGCATACCGCTGTGCCACTGGGGGACATTTATGCCAAAGCAAAATCACTGCTATGAAACAATAATAAAAATTTTATTCACACTGCTCAGCTAATTATTAAGAAAGTCAGCCCCAATGAGGGTCAGTCATGCGGTATGAAAAGCAAATGATTAGTTATACAGTCTATGCTATATATAGCGTTTTAACACAGTATTCTCTCATTTGTCACCTTAGAGTAAATCACAGAGATTAAAGCTCATGAACTACTTGTTAAACTTCAAAGAGAACATTTTGATATTTCACTCATCTGGAGAGTCATCGGGCGAATGGAATTCACCTAATAATATCAGTCTGCTGTGAATTGGTTACAGTGCTGTTAGCAGAATGTGGAACTGCTTCCACCTCTGAAAATATCCCACAGTTTCGCAAGAAGACAACCTAATGAAGTCTGTCTCTAACGATCTGTACAATAGCATAATACCCAGTTGTTATATGAAAATAAGTAGGTTCCTTCCGATTGTGGCGAGCCATAATCAATAAGCAGCAGTCATTCACTAGTGTTTTGGATGATGTTTTTCCCATTTTCATGTGGTTTACTAATTATTCTCACTGATAAGGATAGTAACTTCAATAGTGGAGGGAAGTGGCAGAAAATGTTTGCGTAAATAAACAGGAATTTCTGATTCTGATTGAGTGTAAAACAAAGTGCAAAGTAATTGTTTATTGAATACTAAATACATTAACATGAAATGAGTGCACAGGACATTAACAATTTTTAAAGTTAGAAAGATCTGTAGCCAGATGATGCAAAAGATTTGAATTCAGTCTGCTTAAGACTGTGAGAGTAAAGTGATTGCACACTGAACAAAATTGCGTTATCTCTCCTACAGCGCATGCGTTACTCACGTCATTGTGCATTCCACCAGCACATATATGGAAGATTTATCATTAATGCATCACATAGCCTGCAGCATAGTCGAATCCTTTACACAAACTGCATATAACACAATGTTAAGTAGTTGTACAGTGATCATTTTTATGGTGATGATTCGTGCGACACAAAAATGGAAAGACCCATAACAGTAAGTAACCAAGACAACCGTGGATTAGTGACATTCCAAAAACCGATCTCTTTTTCTTTTTCTGAAACCTATACGTCTATGTACGCGTTCACGTGAAAATTTCTGAACATTTATGTGAGCATACTGCATTTTTCCTTAGGCTTTACCTTAAACCAGTTTTACGTTTAACTTTAAGATGAGCTTATATTAAAAACAAAACAAAAAGCTCGTGTTGGCTACATGAACAAGAGTAATCCTTGAACAATCATATATTTATTTATAATTTACCGAAAGATGTACTTTTAACGTAGAACTGTTAACGAATACTACTTCATGTCTTTCAATACATAAGAAAACCATCTGTTAACGATGTTCAATTGAAACTTAACAACATCCTTTAACATAAGTGCAACGTACAAATTTACAATCCATAATATAATAAAATGCAAACGTAGGGAAGAAACTAACCACTGCCAAATGAAAAGTATCACGTTCATTTTTTGCGTCTTTACAATTTGAAAAACAGAAGTTTTGCATTTTATTATTTTACAAACTATTTCCACCGTTAAACGTATAAATTCCTCTATTTTTTACATTCTTTTACATTATATTTCTTGAATAAGCTTTATATCTTTGTCTACCATAAACAGAAGGGCTTGATCTCAGATGAATCTCTACCATTGATATTGATACTGGAGAGCTTGCAGGATTGATATCTGGATCTCCGGACTCCAGGGTAAGGCAACAGACAGTCTCTAAGTGAGGCTTAATGTTAGAGATCTCCACTGATACTCACCCTCCTCCATCGCTTTCTCTTCAGCTGTAGTCAGTAGTAAATTCATTCTCGGAATACTAGAAGCCTTGGGTAGCTTATCAAATAAGATGTAAACTTCTTTTCGAGAATACGGCTGATCAAGCAACATGAATGAATGAGTGCAAAACATCTGGCCTAAGAAAGATGGCAAAAAAAGTCAAGAACTTGATCTTACATAAAAAAAGTTCGGATACAAAAATGCGTGGTCAACTTGGGCTCTGATCAAATAGAAATTCGACTAGAGGTGTAGATTTTCATGTTGTAATAGGCAGGGTACACGTACAATATAACTGCTCCGGTCAATTGTCATTTCTACAGACATACATATATTACCTGTAGCAAATGTCTCCCCTGTACCTTTGAACAACCTGGTCCAATAGACTTCGAGAAAATGTGTGAAAAAACAATTTTAAATTATGTGAAGAAGAAATTTCCAACTGTCTACATTGAAAGGAAAAAAACCTAATATGCTTAGCATACTACACGCCTCCCAGTGGCTCAGCGGTAAGCATGAAGGCTTATAACGCTAAAATCCGGGTTTCGATACCCGTGGTGAGTAAGCACAAATAATTCTTTGTGTAGTTTTTATGCTTAACGACAACCAAAAAATGCAAACTACATTTTGCTGGTAATGATGTCAATAACACATTTAGTGGATCAACGATATGTGAAATTACAATATTTTTACTGAATATCTGTACATCATGTTGCACCAAAACAACAATATGGCCTTTTAAAGTTTATCTTAAACCTTAAATCTTTTGAATCATTGCATGACATGCTTTGACAAAATATAATGTCGTCATAACAACTAAAAACTTTGTGGTAATTAGTTGTTCTGAGGATGAGAACTAACTAAAGATTCGAAAAAGCCCAATGACTGCTGTATACCATATAGTTCAGACAAACCAGAGTTGAAATAGCTTTTTTGTGAAACTGCAAAGTCTAGTTATCGCCAGCATGCATAATTTTCGAAATAAAAAAAATACACAGCACTGGTCTCCTCTTGGCAATAAATGTATTGAGGACTACAAGCCTCCCCCCCACCCAGTAACTCAGAGGTAAATCTGAAGATGCATATTGCTAAAAAACAGGGTTAATACCCATTGTGTGAAACAGCTCAGATAACCCATTGTGTATCTTTGTGCTTAATAACAGACAAACAAAGTGTACCACAAAATTGAAATATAACTGATCAAGAGATTAATCGAGAAATTTTTCGTTGCACTTTATTTTTATTCTTAATACTGATGTCAACTATGAAGTGTAGAAATATGAAACACAAGCCACATATTGTCATTTCGCAATCTCGGTTGTAACTGAATAGCTATGCAAAGAAGCTACAAGAGATCTGTAAAATCGATAGTAAAAACGTAAATGTTACATTAAAAATAATATTGAACGTGACAATATATCAGATATTTTAAAGCACTTAAACGTTTTATCAGTACACAACATATTAGAAAAAGGGATAACAAAATAAAGAATGCTATCTTCTGCTTACATTCTAAGTATTTTCATTCAACAACCAGATGAAATATAAGTCACGTCTATGATTCTACGATGGTCACTGATGCTTGGATAACTGATGCTCACTCGATGTTTTGTTTTGTAGCAAACGAATCAATAGTACACTAAACACAGATCTTTCATTATTTTCGCTCGATTCCTGAAAGGCCAACGGAGAAAACCGTTTTTGCTTATTGTTTTCGTGAAGTACGCATTCAATCTCTTGAGAGTGTTTGATGATCTTTAACTCAAAGCAGCCGTAACAAGGAGAAATAACGCTATTTGGATCAATTTGGTAGTCCTGTGAGCATCAGCTTTGGCTGTTGAGTATGAAAATTTAAAATTCAAGTTTTAAATATTTCAAAAACTAGTCTTTTAAAAATTCACACAAGTTTTTATCGGTTGTACATAGAAAAACTTTTATATATATTTTGTTCATGACGTTTCACCAAGTTTACCTGGCATCATCAGGTGACTAACTTGGTGAAACGTTGTGAATGAAATAAACAAAAGTTTTACAATGTACATCCGATAAAAACTTGTGGGAAAATTCATGTTTGTTTGTTCAGGGAGGTGAGAGATAGAACTCTTAGTTTCAGAAGTTTTAGGATCAGAACGTGAGAAATGATATATATATATATATATATATATACAGTTCGCAAACTGCTTTTTTGCAGTAGTACTTAGAAATTTTGATGAGTTGAGTAGAAGAAGCTTTCATTAATACCCAATGTTTCCGAGAAAGTGTTTCGATGGGTAATTTTTCATTAGCACGATCACAGGATAATATACATTATTTATCTATGCTATAGAGAGTACACAGCATCATAGATAAATAATATACATTATTTATCTATGATGCTGTGTACTCTCTATAGCATCAACTACCAGTTGTTTCCATAAAGATTAAAAATATCTATTTTCTTACTTTTTCTTTTTGGAAAATCCACGCGTTTTTGAAACATTCAAAGTAATTAATGACGTTCGATCAGTGTCTTAATGATAATGGAACGAACGTCAACATATTTTTGCTTTGTTATAAATTTGGCCGAATGATTCTTTATACCACACGCTTCTTCCAGCATAGCTTGGAAACGGGAAATTAATATTTCACTTTGCAATTCAGACCTCACGAAAAGAAGTGTTTGAACATGTTAGACCTCAATTGGCTGAAAAAAAAAAACCTTTATCAGAAAGAAGGGAATAACTCTGGCTAAAATAATGACCATACTATCACATGTTTAAACATACTTGTGAAAAGAGGGATAAGACTGACTCATCACCTTGATTTAATACGCTTGGCATCCATATTTGGTTGAATTGATTGACTGTAGTTGAAATGCTTGGCCCGGACTATCTTCTCGTGGAATAAATTCCGAAGGTTTTGTGCGCATTCCTTGACCAAAATAAATAAAAAGTAAGTCAACAAAAATAGGGCCAGGTGGTTAGGGTGCTCGACTCGCAATCTGAGGGTCGCGGGTTCGAATCCCCGTCCCACTAAACATGCTCGCCCTTTCAGCCGTGGGGACGTTATAATGTGACGGTCAATCCCACTATTCGTTGGTAAAAGAGTAGTCCAAGAGTTGGCGGTTGGTGGTGATGACTAGTTGCCTTCCCTCTAAATTAGGGACGGCTAGCTCAGATAGCCCTCGTGTAACTTTGCGCGAAATTCAAAAACAAACAAGTCAACAAATATACATACGTTTAGAATGTTATTGTAGTGTCTACAACAGCTAAGTTAGGTATGTGCCATGGACATACAAGGAACCTGAAGAGTCTTAATGGTACAATTCCAGAATCCCCCTTTAGGTGTTCGCTCACAAAGAGTTCCTACCATAAATTTGTCAACACAAAACGTTTCCCTTGATTTTAGGCCGTACAATAATACTTTGTTACACCATATATCCTAATTCCTAAAACATTAAAATCACACATTCTTAACAAAATGATGGTCAATTACACACGAAGCGAGTGGATATGCCCATTTGTCCTTATGCTCTTATGTCATGGGAATCGTTATCCATTACGAGTACATTCCAACTGAATTGCTTTCATTAAGATATTGTACCTAAAGATATCAGAAGATACATTTGATAGTTCATTTTGGAAGGGAGTTGATAACTATGTCGTATAGGTGGGAAGTAGATAAAGCCATCACTCATATGATGAATCTTTTCTTGAAGTTCCAAGATTTCAAGCAGGGCTTGGAAGAAGATCATTTTCGACACGTTTTCTAAAGACAATAACATGAAACTTGTTATTTGATTTTCATTCATTGTAACAGATAAAAATGACGCTAGAGCATAAACAGTCTCTAGACAAATGGAAACAGACAAATACATAGATATTCAAATAAGCGCAAAGACAGAGCAAGTAGGCAACAAAACAAAATAAGATCCATATATTTTTCTTAATCCTAACCTAGGGTTAAAAATCATTATGCTTTTTGACAAAACAAAATACGATTAATTTACTTTTTTTAATCCTAACCTGGGACTAATAAACATTCTGCTTTAGAATCATGATATACAATAAATATAGCGAATGATAGCAAAAAAATTGAAACAAATATCCTTAGAGTTTTATGGATATTTTCATCCTTAAACAATCTTATAGGAATCTGTGTCAAGTTCTTCAATAATAACAAACGGTTACTTTATCAGAATTAAGTCATTAACGGATTACAGCTCCATCGTTGAAGTAAATTACCATGCTCCTTAACACAGAAGCAAGCAGACTCAATCGATACATCTACCGTATACTTAATAACACTTCATGTTATGGCTTCTACATAAATTATATTCAGAGAAATGATGGATGGCTATACTTATGAAACAATTGCTTCAGATATTAAGAATTAAATATGGCTTCATCATTTAACAATCTGTCTTTGTGCGAGAACTAGTGCAAATTTTTAAAAAATAATTTTGAAATAATTGATAAAAGGTATAATTAATTTTCAGTTTAATTGTTTTAATATATGTATATATATATATGTGTGTGTGTGTGTATATAATATTCAGTTTGCTGAAAGCTGAGCTAAAGGATCAGCCACAATAACTCAGTGATAACATAATCACTATAATATTCAGGATTTTTGCGAGGACAAGATGATTACAAAGGTAAATAAAACTAAATATAAACGTCTAAGAATAATCAGTTTCACATATTCTTATATATTTGCTTGCTTTTTTTTCTACTGTGTTTCTATAGACTTTTGCGGTCAAATCAGTATATTTATTACAATAGTACTTCTTTAAATAGAAGATTTCTAGAATAATACAAAATAATTCTTATCGCAAACACCGAAATATATAAGTCCACTTGTCTTAGGCCTAACATTAGTTAAGTCTTTATTAAATACGGCCTATAATCGATAAAGAAATAAATTAATACTGTAATTTGTGTACGTTTTTTGCTTAAGTTTAGTTAGGATTAAACGTAACCATACTTAATACTATCATTAAATAAACTTATAATATTATTCTACTACCTAACGTTAAACCTTTTGAATAACTTTGGTAATCTTTTAATATGTTATTGTTCAAAATGTCTACTAAAATATATTTACATCCGTTGAAATAAGTGCGCGCGCGCGTGTATTTAGATATGTATTTTCAGAACAGACAAAAACTTAGTATTATTGTAAAAGTTAGATAGAGAGAGAGAGAGTATGGTGCGAGAAAGGGCTATTCTGGAGTAATTTTAGGTAATATGTGTATTACAAGTAATCTAGTATTAAATACAAAATAGCTGTATTTCAGATTTACGTTGATCCTTTCGTTTCTTTGTTTGTTTTTGGAATTAAGCACAAAGCTACACGATGGGCTATCTGTGCTCTGCCCACCACGGGTATCGAAATCCGGTTTTTAGCGTTGTAAGTCCGCAGATATACTGCTGTACCACTGGGGAGGGGGGCAGTGAAATAGTTTGATACTTAGCAGGTCAAGTTCATTAAACAACATGACTGGTTGTGAAAGTCTTAGTTGGAGAGATTTTTTTAAGCCAATGTACCTGAAACTTTGTTTCAAAGCCCAAAAAGAAAGAAAAAGTGTATATATAATCTTTATAAACAAATTCCTAAGAGAAATGTACTAAAGATTCCCTGAGAAAGACTATCCACAAAACCTCAAGAAACACTTATAAGAAATATAAATAAATATTGTTGATAAATTCTAAAGAAATATAACCAGCACATGTTTGAAAGGTGCCCTAACAATTTTAAATTAATACTGTCAACAACTATAGAAAAATATTTTTAGTAATTCTTTAGTAAATAAAGTTAAAACTTTTTCAAAACATTATCAAGAAAACTTTGAGAAACTCTTCCAACAAAGAAAACTTTATCGTTGATTACCCGTTTCGTTATAAAGCTACTTGCTTGAGGTGTCATAGAAGCAACTTGTGTACATGTGAGTTGTATCACTTTTCTAGATGGAAATGATTCTTGATTATATTGCGCACTATTGCCTAATACGGGTATATGGCTTTTGCTATTGAACTTTATGCTCGTAGATTTTTATTGCAAGACTCGGCAATTTGATTACCACGGCTGAGATACAACTTGTTGCAAGTCTTTTTTTGGATGGTCCTAGTTTCCCAAGTTGATCCTCATTCATTTGTTTTCTAATGCCATTAAGTACAAATGATATTCCTGTCTTGAAAATTATAAATCTCATATTTAAACACATCTTTATGATCTGAGTGTATGAATATTTTGCGTCGGAAAGGGTTGTTATATATATTTCCCCAAAGCAATCCATTTTTGGTGAAATCACACTGCCTATTAAACACCAAACTATGTCAAAATGCAGTTCTGATATATTACGTTCCACTCAGACTTTATATTGGCTGCAGTTGTCATGTGACATGTTGATTTGAGTATCAATATAATTTTTGTATAATTTACTCAACCCTCTGTAGTACTTACCCAGAAATCAATTACGGAGAAGCCTTTCAAACTCAAATGATAATGTAATTTCATAATAACGTCAAAAATAAAAACTTTACAAAATTACCGAAATTATAATTTATGCATGTTATGCCTCAAAATTATAAAAATTCATGTAACAACATATTTACCACTAGTTATTTGAAGCTAGTCACGAAACATGGTTCTGTTTAAAAATGTTCAGGTATTTCCAATGTTAGAATGCTTATTAATGTGGTTCTGTTTAAAAATGTTGAGGTATTTCCAATGTTAGAATGCTTATTAATGTGGTTCTGTTTAAAAATGTTCAGGTATTTCTAATGTTAGAATGCTTATTAATGTGGTTCTGTTTAAAAATGTTCAGGTATTTCTAATGTTAGAATGCTTATTAATGTGGTTCTGTTTAAAAATGTTCAGGTATTTCTAATGTTAGAATGCTTATTAATGTGGTTCTGTCTAAAAATGTTCAGGTATTTCCAATGTTAGAATGCTTATTAATGTGGTTCTGTCTAAAAATGTTCAGGTATTTCTAATGTTAGAATGGTTATTAATGTGGTTCTGTTTAAAAATGTTCAGGTATTTCTAACGTTAGAATGCTTATTAATGTGGTTCTGTTTAAAAATGTTCAGGTATTTCTAATGTTAGAATGCTTATTAATGTGGTTCTGTTTAAAAATGTTCGGGTATTTCCAATGTTAGAATGCTTATTAATGTGGTTCTGTTTAAAAATGTTCGGGTATTTCCAATGTTAGAATGCTTATTAATGTGGTTCTGTTTAAAAATGTTCAGGTATTTCTAATGTTAGAATGCTTATTAATGTGGTTCTATTTTAAAATGTTCAGGTATTTCTAATGTTAGAATGCTTATTAATGAACAGCTTTCGATTTCTGTGCTGAAGCCTTCATCATAACATAGAACACTTTTTTAGAAACTATCAAAAGTGTTCTACAGTCTAATGAAGGGGATCGAAAGCTCTCCAGTATTAACTTTGTTTGAAGTTAAGCACAAAGCTACACAATGGGCTATCTGTGTTCTGCCCACCACGAGTATCGAAACCCGGTTTCTAGCGTTGTAAGTCCGCAGACATTCCGCTGTGCCACTGAGGGTGCTCCAGTAACAAACATTTCTATGTGAGAAATTTCTGAAAATCATCTTAATTTTTATGTTAGTTTCATATTATGAGACTAAAATTATACTTACACTACTGTTAAGCTATATATAAACTATTAGATAAATTTTATCAAATGGCTTAAAAGTGCATTAACTCATTTTGGATAATTAACTCAAACAAAAATTCTAAATGTTGTAAGGTATCTAAAGTACTAAATAAGCTGTTTTTTCCGTTGATATAATCTATTTTGACTTCAGTACATTTTACTGTTGTTTTCATTATTAAAAAGTAATTAGAAATTTTTCTGTACTTATCAGACAACATTTAGGTTTAGACATTTTTATGCGATATTTTAGTAATAGTTTATCTTTAAATATAGCTGTTACAATAATGTTTTTTCAAAAGTGTACTTTCATTGAATGATAATATGAGCTTCATTTCGTAATACTTATATATATATATATGAGTTTAGTTATACTTCTTTATTCTTTATGGCGGTGGTAAATCAACCCACTAATTGCCTGATCATAACAACACAAAATAGTATGAAGTTTCATTTTCATAGTTATGAGTGAGGGGAGAGGGATAGGGGGAATTGTATTTTTGGATAGCTCAATTGGATAAAGCATTGGTGCTGTTAGCCAAAGGTCCTGGGTTCATGCCCAATTCCTGGAGTTTCTATAAAATTGTCAGTTTTTCTTTGTTTGCAGTAATGTTTCTTAGAAAGTTTCTTTCATTGATTCGTAATATGAACTATTAGTTTACTGAGTGGCTTGGTAAAATCCAGTGGCACTCGGCTCGCAATCTGCGGGTCGCCTGATTAAATCCCGTCCACGAACATCCTCGACTTTTCAATCTATCGTTGGTAAAGAGTAGCCCAAGAATTGACTGTAGGTAGTGTTGACTGCATGTCTTCCATCTGGTCTATCACTTCCAAATTAAAGATAGTTAGCGTAGATGGCCCTTGTGTAGCATTGCGAGAAATCAAAATCAAACAAGCAAACAAAGTTACTTACTAACTTACTTAGGTTTTGATAAAAGAGTTAGCACAAAGGATCACATATAAAGTGTAATAGACTTAAAATAAGACCTAAAACTCGAGCGCTTTCGAATAATCGATTACACAGGTATGCCAGATATTATGATAGGAAACCCTAAAACATTTTAAACCTTCTCTGGATTATAACTGCATATACATCTTTATGTAAATATAAAACAGACTCATGGATGGTGTCAAACACCATAGATACGTTAGAACAATAGTTTGTTTCTTTATTTCATAAAAAAACAACTACAAAAATCGGATATCACACCATGGTTAGTCTTCTTAACAAAAGTTTCTATATGATAACTGCACACATACAACATTCATAAGTTTAATTCAGATCTTGTACCATTTATTTTAATATTAAACAACAATCTCAGTTTATTGAAACAAACAACAATTTTAAATCCTGTTTAAAGAATTATTCAATTTCCAACCAACATAGCAAGTAAAAGCTTAGAACAACTAATAATCTAAACCTAACAGGAAAATTGGACATGTTTAACACTTCTCTTATCAAGTGTGAATGTACACACCAGTTAAACTTACCAACAGAACTTACTGTCAGCCAAGCTGGGCTGAAGAAAGATGGACGCGTTTAACCCTTCACGTAAGAAGTGTGGATGTACACACCAGTTATACTTACTACATAACCAACTGTCAGCCAAGCTGGGCTGAAGAAAGATATTTCTTTGTCTTACATTTTACTCTTTACATCTTCAATAACATTATGATTGATACAATAAATATATATATTTCTAAAAACAGTAGAATGGAAGAAAAGTTTTACATCTAGTTCAATTATTATTAAGAATCAACATGACTTTCATATGAAACTAGATAATCTTTAAACATTGGGATGTTTTTAAGAGACTCTGGATGTTAAGCAACACACATCTAAAACTCAATTTAGACAATAAAACAAATAACTTAAATAACTGATGACATGGATGGGTTTATTTTCCACTCACATTTCTTGAAAGGATTCTCTTTAGATATACAAAGAAATTTCAAGGTTTCAGGTTGATGCCATATACTGACCAACAAACTGTCTGGAAATAAAAGCTAAGAAATTCTACTGGTGAGATTTTATTGATGATGATGAGGAACTGAATTTTCACTTCAGAAAGTATAAGTACATATTATCATTTGATATCTAAATTTTGCTGAATTAGTGTTTGAAGTTCAACTGTAGCAAGTGCAAACCAGAAAGGTTTATGTAACTTCAGCTTTTCATGACAGAGAAAAAAATATACAAGTTTTCTTCTGATCCAAGTGCAAGCTCCTATAAACGTTGCTTCTATATTCCTGGAACAAACAAACTCTTATTATACAATTTGTAACTTCCCTTACTTCTACTCTATCATATGTTTTAATTTTTTTTTTTTATATCGAGAGTAACTTGCAAAAACATTACGGTTGAAACAAAAAGTGAGTTTCACTTCTATAAACTAAATATCACAAAAAAAATAAACGATTTTATAACTTATAATGTCCTGTCCTCACTAACAAACCAGCGAGGTACAGTATCAAATGCTGATTATAAGTTTCATACACAAAGGGTCTTTACAACACAATACGTCCCGTCCTTACTAACAAACCAGTGAGGTACAGTATCAAATGTTGATAACTGTTATACACCACCTGTATCCACTAATCATGTTTGAGGCAGTAGAGTATGGTGATATGTTGATGACCACTGTGGATAAATTATGAAGTTGTACATGTTTCTAACCACTATGGTAGGTTTTGGGTTGTATATGTTGTACCTACCAAAAATAGGCTTTAGGCTCTGTACGACATATAGAGGGAAAACATTTGCAATCTTGGATCCAAGTTTCTGATCTTCTGTAACTTATCATGACTTTAATATTTACAATTAACACCAGTTTCCTTTTCAAGACCTCTACTTACCATTCATTCTAAGATCCAGAGACTAATGACGAAACTAATGATCCCTATAAAAGAAAGTAAAACTCAGAGTTCAACCAATAACAAATGACACAACCCACATTGTGAAATAAAACTTTTTTACATAATGAACATGTATAACAAAGTGAAGAATCAAACAAAGAAAACGTTTATTCTGCAAATTGATCTATTAAAAACATAACTTTATCAAGCACACTTAACAATCTTTTTGTAATGTTGTTAATAATGTAGTTTCCTAGTTAGCAGACACTGTATATACTGATGATCTACAAGATACTGAACCTAGTGATTCATGTAGACAGTGTTGTAGTAGACACTGTATATGCTGATGATCTACAAAATACTGAACCTAGTGATTTATGTAGACAGTGTTGTAGTAGACATTGTATATGCTGATGATCTACAAGATACTGAACCTAATGATTCATGTAGACAGTGTTGTAGTAGATATTGTATATGTTGATGATCTACAAGATGCTGAACCTAATGATTTATGTAGACAGTGTTGTAGTAGACATTATATATGCTGATGATCTTCAAAATAGTGAACCTAATGATTCATGTAGACAGTGTTGTAGTAGACATTGTATATGCTGATGATCTACAAGATACTGAACCTAATGATTTATGTAGACAGTGTTGTAGTAGATATTGTATATGCTGATGATCTACAAGATACTGAACCTAATGATTTATGTAGACAGTGTTGTAGTAGACATTGTATATGCTGATGATCTACAAAATACTGAACCTAGTGATTTATGTAGACAGTGTTGTAGT
>NW_013668890.1:91358-92229 GCF_000517525.1 Limulus polyphemus | reverse complement strand
ATAAAATAATGTTCGTTTCTTGGGCATATCAAACTTTAAGGTTATACCGTTAGGTAATTTTATAGTTTTACTGATATTACTATCAATGAAACTACTGTCAAATTCATTACATTTGAAAATAATAATAAAAGTCATTACATTATTTAACAAAGATTAATTGTTTACAGTACTCACGAGCCACAAGAACCCTCACTAAGTTCATTTTAAAACTGAGCCTACAGTACTATTTTTTTCTGCTTTAAGATACAAGAATCTAACTTTGTTAACTTTTAGGTGATCGGAAAATGTCTACTTACGAGTTCGTAGAAACTTTTGAAATTGTGCTATGTTTTTTATTTTTTTAACACATTCGATGTTTCTTTCTTTGAATTATAGAATATTGAGTTCAAAAATCGAAGTCATACAGATTAGTATCAGTTATAAATCAACTACACTCTACACCTCTTAGTTTACGGTTAGAGGGTACTGACAGTTTTGGAACACTCAGCTTCTAAGTTTAATTTCATTTATTTAAAAACTGGACTAGAAGATTTGTAATGTCTAGTTAATCGGCTTCTGTTCAACATGGGATTTCGTTTCTAAATAAGACAAATGGTGTTATTACCAATTTTTCTTCTTATCAACTTACTTTGTTTGTGAAAAGAGTATTAGAATATGTTTTGTAATTATATCAAGAACACTACAGTTTTATACTCGTATGTTTCTTTGTTGAGACATTAAATGAATTGTTCTGTATCTCAATACACTGACAAGACTTTTGATACAATAGCAAATCGTATCAAAATCTTCCCACTATTTTATTTTTATACTTACACTACTTGGAATAAACCCTATAACTTAACGTGAGAAGATTATTAAGCCCTTACTGGTG
>NW_013668890.1:88007-90783 GCF_000517525.1 Limulus polyphemus | reverse complement strand
GTTGTTGACTTTATTCATTGTCACTACACACTCTTGCCTTCTGTCGGTTGTCATTATTCAGGTCTTTATCTTGGGTGCACAGTAACGAGTTTGACTGTTAAGTCCATTGTGAGGCGGTTCGTTTTTTCTTTTTTAATAATTGAACTTTTTAATTTGCGACCGCTGCAATAAATTGAAAGCTATTCAGTGTTCCCCTGATTCATCATTTGTGGATCCACGAAGGTGTCGTGCTCATCCATGTTTATGATAATGTCAAATAACTTGACTTCTGAACTTTGAGTCAGCCTACTTTGTAGGCTGCTACTTGGATAGGATGAAAACAGAAGTCAAAGAAACTAGAAAATGTCACCAAGCAATTTTCTTCATCCTTTATATTGGCGATTACAGAAAAGTGGTTTGATAGCACTATCTTATCTTTTTGAAGATAAGAACCACCTCATACTCATTAGTTTATCATATCTGAGCTATATGATAGCATGTAAGACTGGTTGCAACAGATCAAGCGTGCTATTCACGTGCACTTAGAAAACCCGTCCCCAATGTAGAAGTGATAGACTAGGGAAAGTAGCTAGTCAACACTACACACTGACAACTCTTGGACTACTCTTTACTAATGAAACGTGGGATAGACTGTCATATTATAACGCCCTCACAGCCGAAAGGACAAACAAGTTAGATGACGGGACTCGAATCCGTGATTCGTAGATTGCAAGTTGAGCTCCCTAAGCATCAGGATATCCCAATCTCATCGTGTATGCCGTGGCAACAGGCTTATGATGGTAGTGACCTTTATGTGCACCATGGCAATATGCAAATATTCCTTGGTTTTAACTGTATTTTGAAGGAACTTGCAGGGGAATATTTTCTTCTCTTTCTCAACTTGAATATGTCGTGAATACTTGTTGTGGGATGTGTTTCTACTGGTACAACTTTATAATCTTCTTGGTTGTATCTCTAAATTTGGTCATAGTTTTCAAGTGCTATTAGCAAGCAGATTAAAGGCATGAGCAAGATAGCCGTAGGTGATGAAAGAGAGATCTGTATCTTTAAATAGTTCCATTTAACCTTCAAATTACTTGCATGACCAGTGACCAAACTATGGACCTTTTCAAGTCTCATGTTGTCTATAACATCACTAAAGACGTAGTTGCACAAAAATGTTAAGGGTATCGTGCAGACGCAAATTTCACAGTGAGGTACAACTTTTTTATTTAATATCCTTAAGAAAACTGGTTCAAAAGTTGTAAACACCAAATTGATTAAAGATGTTTCCCTTCAATTTAACCAATTCTTTAAATTCAATATCTAACTTCTCCTTGATAATATTTTGTACTAATTTGGATTTTTTATCCAATATCTTTCTCTTAAGAGTTGTCTTCAGAAATATTATAAAGTATGTAAAGTAAATACACAGCTCTTCCAATTTCTTTCAGTTTTTTCTGAGGAAACATTACATCAAAGAATTTCGTCTTTCGACTGGCAGACAGCTGTCTTCAGAGTAGTTGGAGTCGTTATTGTCATGTCATATGCCTATGATGCTAAAATTGCGTTGAAAGTATGGGTAGGAAAAGAATGTTGGTCCGCTAAAATTTCCTCTACTTTCTGATCTTATTGTAAAAAAAAGGAAAAACGAATGTGCAAGTCAATTTTTTTTGGGGGGTAATAGATTCATACATTTCTTTTTTTAGCATTCAGTCAGGTATTATAATTATTACAAATAGAGCTTCACATTATAATACAATATTACATTATTATGTTATGATACTTTTATACATGAACAAAGGCAAATCATTTAATACTAATATCAACGAAAACTAATTGGAAACTGAGTTATTAGTAGCGTTTTAATTGTAGTGAAACTGGAAGCTTATGTCTAAATACCTTAGTAGAAAGTGATTAGAGAAAATGGAATGAAACTTTAATTGTCGCCATTTGCAACGTCGGAGAATTATTGCAGCTTTGGTTTAACTTTGTCCATCCATAGGTTCAGAGTATATTGTTCAATAAAACTGTATATTAATATCTTTTTTTTGATTAAACGCTAAAGACATACAAATGGAGAATTAAAGATTGCATGCTGTCCATAGGGAAAATGTATGTTCCAAATTCAACTCAAATTCACTGATAGTAAAACTATAGAAGTCTGCCATGTTTTAATTATATAAGATAGAAAATTGGCTTTCAAGCAACATACAAAGGAAACATAATACTGTAATTGATGTTTAATTAAAATTGCCCAAACATTTTTGCATAAGTTGTTTACATATTTAAAGGCTAAATATTTTCAAAATATTCATTAATTTGGTGGCACCCTTGACTATTACTCAACATTTATTTAGATTATTTCACCACCACCCCAATTTTGTTTTTCGGAGATAACAAACCGTGAACTATGGAGCCTCGAATCCACAGATTGGTAGGCTTACCACTGGCTACGCTCGGCCTACTCATCAGTTGAAACAAAGTAAATACATTACCAAATCCGAAAGATAAGAACATAGAAAATTATAAAGAAATTCGCGAACGTACTCATCTGTGGTAAAAACATATCCTCTATAATGTTTTCATGATACTACAGAGCATTCCTTTAGAACTTGGACTTTCAACTTAAATTACACTTAATGGATAAGCGGCCAGGTCAGAGAATTCGAGGGGTTAAATATAGAAGTTCTTATAATGGCTGGAGACGGCTTGAATGGGTAATGAAGAAAAAACTTTAATATAAGTTTAACATAACAGCAAATGTACAACGTTTTGACAAGGTTTTGTCATCATC
>NW_013668890.1:82990-87977 GCF_000517525.1 Limulus polyphemus | reverse complement strand
TCTGTTATGTTAAACTTATATTAAAGTTTTTTCTTCATTACCCATTCAAGCCGTCTCCAGCCATTATTAGTCTCAAAGTGGGTTCCTCGTTATCGAAATAGAAGTTCTTAATTTTGAGCCATTGAGCCATCAGCACTTTTCGCCATAAGAGCTTTGAGTCAAGTACAGGGATTGATTGCCTGCTTTATAACGCATTCACAGGTGAAAGTACCTTAAAACATGGACACTTCGATTTACAGTCCTATACGCAAACCCCCAAGCGACCCCTGGCCTTAAAGAAATACTACGGAATCATTCATGACTACGAGGAGCATTTTGTTTCAAATCTAAATATAATTGCTAATATTAGCATGACAATAAAATCCCATTTTATTTCATCAATGAAAATGATAGTTGAATAGAAGAGTTATAGTATATACGATTGACAACAAACTCAGTTTAAAACAAATTGTTTATTTCTAGGATGTACTAGTTCCCAGAAACTGCATTGAATATTAAATTGAGTTTCTTATATCTAATCATTGACAACTTCCTTTATGCTCATCAGTTGTCATTGTCAATCCGGAAATTTCAGATGAGCTTCTCTATAAATACATTTTTACTAAAGACTTGAATAGTGCAAATGACATTTTACATTTTTTTAGCTTACAAGCCCTCAGAGTTATCGCTAAGCCGAACGGGGGGGGGGGGGGGCAGGTTGGAAAGTAACCAGCGGCCAAAGAATAATTCGGTTTCAAAGCAATATTAAATTTTGGTGTATGTAGTTAGTACAAGTTGTTTTTGAGATATTGAGTGAATTAGATCTATTCCCGGTGCTTTATTGGTGTAGAAAAGGAAAAACATAACAAGAAACACTAAAAACAGAACGCTTGGAAATTGATGATAAAGTTTGGTTTTATTCTTGGTGAACTGAACTAATCTGTTTCGGTTATTTTCTATTTATTTCCAGCAGGAATTTCACCAGGTGCAACTTTCCCACGGACAAGTTGATAAAATGAATCATACCTAGATTCTGATAGCAGAAATTCCAGAATATATATTTTTTTTTACTTATTGTTTCCTCCGAAGTTTTTCGACGTTTGTTTTATATTTTTCGCGTTCGAATTGGCTGTTATATTTTAAGTACAATTTACATCTGATTTATACAAGGTCGCCCTAGTGGATTCTTTTGAACTGCATTACAGTATTGTGGCCATTCCGAACAGTTGTATACATAAAACATTATTATTTTTACGTAAAATTACCAAAATATGAATTTATTCGCTAATTTTTCGTCAACTGGACAACATGTAAAGGTTTAATAGTATTATATGTTTTAATCAAACCAAGGTTTTAGATGAAATTTTATAAACAGTTTAGAGAAAAAGAAGACACACATTATTGTTATTAGTTAACATTTTTCGCCAAAATTCCATTTTATTCTTCAGTTGCCATATTATTACTTTACTGCTTTTATTTCCTAGCGGCAAGCCAAAGTGTTTGCTTTTATAGTGGCCCCCCAGTGGCACAGCGGTATGTCTGCGGACTTACAATGTTAGAAACCGAGTTTTGATACGCGTAGTGGGCAGACCACAGATAGCCCATTGTCTAGCTTTCTGCTTAAATTCAAAACAACAGCAACACAGCGATAAACATAAATTTATCTTTTTTTCATAATAGCCTTAGTATTAACTATACTGGTGTCGACTGTTTTCTAATCATATTTTCATTCAAGACACCTCCTAATGGTTTAATGATAAGTTTGAAGTCTTATACTCTAAAAAAATCTGGTTTCGAAACCTGTGGTGGGAATAGCGCAGATACTCCATTATGTATACTTTTCCGCTTAAGCACAAACAATTTGTTTGTGTGTTTTAACTTTCGCGAAAAGCTACACGAGGGATATCTGCGCCTCCCGTTCCTAATTTAGCAGTGTAAAACTAGAGGTAAAGCAGCTAGTCATCACCACCCACTGTCAACTCTTGGGCTACGTTTTTACTAACGAACATTGGATTTGTTATATTTGGTGGGGGGTTCGTACCCGAGATCCTCACATTACGAGTCGAGTGCCCTAACCACCTGGCCATGCCGGGCCAACACAAAGAAATAACTAAACAAACAAATTATTTCAGGACAAGAAGAGAGATGACAATATTTGGTTGTAATTCAACACACAGAAATAGTGGATCTTTAAAATGAGGAAGCATAAAATAATCTCATTAGCTAAATATCTAATGTCAAAATATTATGAAAATCAAGAAATCTACTTGGAATAAAATAAAAATTGTAATGGGTACAAAAAAATGCAAGAAATAAGATATAACACCAAAACTTATAATATTCAAGCTTCTACCATAAAATGCAAAAATTCAAATAATTTTAGTGAAGACAGAACACAGAATTTTAAATGAAATCATAAACAAAAAATACAGGCAACAAAAATATCACACGTTCTATTCTAATGTTCGATTAAACTCTAGATTTTCCTACAAGTTCTTAGTATTTGAGCCACATTTCTTATAAGTGTTTAGTTCGTCTAAGCGTATCATAGTGCACATTAACATAACAACGGAAAGAAGGGTTAAATATTAATTCTACAGCTGTAACATGCGTAACATACTATCTTACAATAACTCTTCTAGGAAAGACGTGTTCAAGCATATATGAAATATATCTAAATAAATATATTTCCATGTATAAACTGAATATAAATTTGCTTCTTAAAGATTTTTTTCAAATTTCAATTAACCACTCGTAAAGATTTTGTAGTTTGCTTTTCTTGCGCAATTTCTGATCCTAGAACATCTTGTTAACAAGTTGAAAAATTTGCTGATGTTTAACATTTTATTCAGGACGCATCTTGTGTATCCACAAACTTTCCTTAGTGCGTAGTATTTCTTTGCTATACGCATTCCCCAAGATGTTAAAGTGTTTAGAGGTGACATTTGTGTCACAGTCCTGTAAACAGTGGCGAAAGATGGACGACTGATTATATGCTGTGTCACCTCTAAACACTTTAACATCTTGGGGAATGTGTATAGCAAAGAAATGCTACGCACTAAAGTAAGTTTGTGGATACAAAGATGCGTCCTGAATTAAATGTTAATCAAACAACCTTTGCTCCTGAAAATTTGCTAATGTGTATGAATTTGCATTCGGTATACTTTATTGATCTTTGAAGATAAATCAAGTACAAACGGCATACTAAAATTATATAAGAAAATATATTGGAATAATTATGTCGACTTTTTTTATAATAATAACAAAAAAGGAGAATATTCATGACTGGACGAAATCTACATTGCAGATAATATCATCAATAACTAGAATATTTTCACTATTTAGTGATAAGTTATTAGGTTGAAAATTTAAGCGTAATAAGATAAAAGAATTAAACTGTTATAAAGCCATATATCATTCTGAGTCTAGACACCATCAGATAGCAAAACTTCATTTTTATGTGAAATATGCAGCTGGTTCATCTGCCCATAATAAAGTTAATCTTTTTTTTTGAACAAAATACTGTGTGATCCTTGGACTTTCCCATACTTTCAAAAATGTAATTTTTACAGCTTCAATAGCAAAGGTTTACACAGAATATACGAAATCATAAATAGACAGAAACTGATCAAACAAGATTGAACAAAAACTTTATTGTAGTCAGTTATTTGTTCGAAAAGAAAAGTGTGTCAGTTGCAACGACTTAAACAAGTACCTCTGAATTCACCCAAGAGAAAGATCTGGAAATTCTTTGTGATCCATAATATCTGTTTTGCACTCAATGGTGAAAATAACGTGAAATGCTTACAATCTGTTTTACAAGAGCGTTTGGTGTTAAAAAATAAACTGAAGATTTTTATGAGTAAAACTATGATTTTTTTACACAATCGTATATAATTCTGGCAGTAACATACAGTTACTAAGAAACTGTGCAATTAAAGAAACGCACAAATATTTGTGACTATTTAAATTTTTCTATTTCCTATTCATTCCAGAAAAAATATAAATTCTCCTTAATTTATAATTTTTTGCTCACGAAAAAGTTAAGTATAAATATTTATATATGTATGTGTGTATATATATATTCATAATACCACCAGCTTCGAAATATGGATTGGTAGCGCTTTTGCAACTTTAATACTGTATTTCAGCCAATCTAATTGAATACAATATATAATATATTAAGTACATAACTTAAAAAAGCTAAATATGTAGATCTAAATATACAGACACATACATCCCAGTAAAATATTTTTAAAATGATATAAATAAATATTATGTTACATAAAACCCATAAACAATAAAAGCTTGTAGATAAAAAATAAATATAGATTACATATTATGTAAATCCATAGCAAGGAACTTGAAATGAAAAAAATTAGGATTGAAATTAAAGTTTTAGAAATACGTGCAAATTTCAACTTAGCAAAAGTACAGGAAGACGAGAATAACATGACTCCAAATATTTTAGCAACAAGTGAACAAGACCAAGCTGAATACTTCACGAGAAAGTGGAATAAGAACAAAAAAGTAAAACAATTTGGGATAAAAAACAAGACTTCTTTAAAAATAATACTCGTAGAAATTATGCCTAAGAATATAACACCGAAGAATATGAAAACGAAAAAATAAATGTCGAATATTCTTCTCGTCCGCGCCAGTTAAATGGACATAGAAGAGGAACAACCAGATATTGGTCTATAGAAATAGAAAAAAGACAAAGGCATACACCACTGAGGAAAGTATAAAAAAAAACAATTCAAAAATGCATATCGACAAAAACATTATAACAACCCTCACTATCTTTTTAGTAACCATCTTCAAAGAAAGAGGTCCAAAAGTGGGGGAAAAAATGGGCAAACTCGTTTAGTTCGAAAAACGACAGGGACGATCAACCCAGTCTTATAGATAGCAATTAATGTTAGCTTTACAAATAATGAAATATCTTCACTAAGAAAGGGTTTATCTTAATGTCCATTAGTAAGCCTAATCACTTACAAATAGAACG
>NW_013668890.1:79663-82418 GCF_000517525.1 Limulus polyphemus | reverse complement strand
TTTTACTTTAGTTGCAAGTCTATTTTATGTTTTATCAAAAATTCATGGATGCAAATATTATTAACGCTTGTTTTAATCTAATTAATGATTACTTAAAGCTTGCTGAACCTTGTTGCCCTACTAGACCTATTATTGCAATTTATCGATATTCTATCCACTCACCGTATTAGTTCTTTTGTGAATGAACTATTAAAAACGTTTACTGCAAAAATTAAAAGTCACGTGACGTATGATTTAGGCCTAATACTAAACCCTGGTGATATTGGTGATAACACCAGTTTATTACAATGTTTGTACTGCCTTAATATACTAATATTGAACATGGACTTGGAATTGTAGCTGTTAGTATTTTTGTGAACGTTATCCAGAGCTCTTGCATTCCACAATTACTAAAGAATGTTTTAGTGAAGCTGTAAAATTAGTATTCACTGATAATTATTTTATCTATGATAATGATTTCTACCACCATACAAAAGTAGCCACCATGGGTACAAAAGTGACACCTACCTATGCTATTTTAGTAATGGCCACTAATGGGTTTCTTAGAAGAGAAAATGCATACCATTGTTGATCAAAGATTGAAGTCATATATTAACTCTTATGTTAGATACATTGTTGATTGTTATATTATTTGTAATAAAGATTTAAACTGGTTTGGTTTTAATCAATTTTTAAAGCCTCCCCCCCTCCCCCAATTGGAAGTTGTCTGAATTCTATTTATATAATTTGTGGATATATTATGTTTTTAGTCACGTTTTACTTACAGGTTTTTAGTGTTTATGGATTTTACATGATATATATAATCTTTTTTTATTATATTTACAAGTTTTTATTGTGTACGGATTTTATTACCGTGGTGGGCAGAGCACAGATAGCCCATTGTGTAGCTTTGTACCTAACTTCAAACAAACAAAACATTTTTTTAATGATCTAGATACAAACGTTATAATTACTATTCAACAGTTTTATAAATCTATACAGTTTTGGATATATTGATTGAAATATCTGACAGTGCCTCTTTAGAAACCGATATTTGTTTTAAAACTGACCGATTCTCACACTTACTTATACTTTAGATGTAACCACCATGGACACGTCAAAGGAAATATTCCATATACTTTAGCAAAGAGAATTGTACAGATTGCTAACAATAAAGAAAAAAGAAATATCAAATATAATTAATTAAATATGTTTTATTAAATAGAAATTATCTAGAGGGCATAATTCACAACTGAATATTTTGCGCCAATGTATGTGGATCGAAAGCTAATGACCAGTTAGAAATTTTAACTGTTATTACTACGTATGCAATTGAGTTAAAAGTTAATATTAAAGAATATAATACTTTGACTGCCTACTGTATATTTAGCACTATACGAAAAGTCGTAAGTAATATTAATGTTATTGTAACTCATAGACAACCTAAAAACTTGAACTGTTTACTTTTTTTATAAATATAGTACTGAAAATAGACAACACATTATCAATCAGGGTAAGAACTTAAGATGTTAACTTTTTAATCTAAATTATATTACCAATACTAATGTCATTAGAAACACATAAAGAGCTATTATGTTTAAAAATCAAAAGATCGTTTTCTTGCAGTTCTAATAACTGTATTTCTATGTTAAAATATACAATATATGTCGAAAGTTATGTTGGCCAAACTCACAATTTAAGGTACAGAATGAATGAACATAAGTTTCATGCTATAAACCCAAGTCAGAGTCCATTAAGATGCTCTTAACTTTTTTACAATTGTATCTTAAGTACCCATAGCCTATTACAAGAACATTTCTTTTTGTTTACTATCTTAATTCTTTAATAATGAACAAAAGAAGATTATTCTATTCAATTTATTTTACAAAAAAAATTGGAAGTTGTTTGAATTTTATTTATATAATTTGTGGATATATTATGTTTTTAGTCACGTTTTACTTACAAGTTTTTAGTGTTTATGGATTTTACATGATATATATAATCTTTATTTATTATATTTACAAGTTTTTATTGTGTACGGATTTTATATAGCATAATATTTATTTATATGATTTTAAACTGTTTTAGTGGGATGTATGTGGTTATATATTTATTTACATATATTTAGATTTTTTAAATTATGTATTTAATGTATTGTGTACTATATCTAAATAGGTTGGCTGAAGAAAAGTGTTAAAGCTGCGAAAGCGTTACTAACCTACTGAAATCAAATTATAAATAGAACGATCCGATATTTCGAACATAGTGGCTCTTTGAATATTTTTCTATGTTACTACACTTGAGAAGATTACACCATTATGTATATATATATAAATTGATGTAAAATTCTTTTTTTTTTTTAGGGGAAAGCTGAAGGTTATTTATTGAACTGATATGTACTATTATATATATATAATATATTGATTAAACCGCGTGTTTTGGTTATCCGAAGACGTACCATTGGCGACTCTGCTTATAGACTAGTTTATCCAAATACACTTTTATAGACTATTGTTTTATAATTATGGAATAAATTTTAGAGTTCGCTAATATATGCTTTTTAAGAATAATGTTATATTGTCTTTCCTTGATTCTACGAAAGAAATATAGCAATTATTGTTTTCAAATATTTCGTCAGTTTGAGGAAGTTTCCTTAAAGATTCATAAAAATAATTTATATATTGATTTTTTAAATATATGTAATAACTTAAAATTAATACCAAACTTCCTTAAATTTAAAAGTGAAACAAAATAGTTTGCCTAATAAAGTGCAGCA
>NW_013668890.1:78527-79430 GCF_000517525.1 Limulus polyphemus | reverse complement strand
AACTATAATATTTTCTTGAACATAAAAAGATTAACGGAGGCCTTTAACTCTGCTTCACATGGAGTGTGTTTTGTATCATTAAAACACAAAACATTTTTGTTTATTATCGCGAAGACGACTGGAAAGATATACTTGTGAATATTTTTTTTCAATTTTTAAAAATTATTGAGGTTATTGACAGACAAGCCTATCCATAAATAAAAACGCGAACTTTTGATACCATAGTCACTGAAAAAATATGATATAGCGATATCTGCTTTTCATGCTTGAAGAAGATAAGAAATTTTCAAAGAAGAATTAAAAATCCCTTAAACAACTAGGGGAAAAAATATTTGGTAATTATGAAACTCGACAAAGGTAATGGGATAGTCCTCCTTAGTAAGAAAGACTATGTTAATAAAATGTGAGATGATTTCTCTGAAGAATCGAAATTTAAGTAATTAAATTTTGATCCTACCAAGGAAAGAGTAGATTTAATGTATCTTTTAAAACTGAAAAAGAAAATGTGATAGGTAATAAAATCTCAAAGATATCACACCATCCTGTTCTATTTGTAGTATTTTGTATAATTTACCTAAAATTCATAAAAAATTAATGCCCGATTAGATCAATAGTTTGTAACATTAGTACGTATAACCACAAATTTGCTGAATTTTTGACTAATTTCTTTGAAAAATAAACGAAAAGTGAGTTCACGGTGAAAAATAGTTTTAAAATATATGAAGAAGTAACAAAATTAAGACTTGATGAAGACATTTATTGTGCTAACTTTGACATTTTTTTTCGTTGTATACTAACATTCCTATAAATGATCGTATTCATTTAACAATGTGATTTGTGTGGTCTTTAAATCAAATTTCAGATAGATTTTTCTTTAGCCGTGGTATAGCGGCTTGTAGAATG
>NW_013668890.1:70178-77573 GCF_000517525.1 Limulus polyphemus | reverse complement strand
CTAGTTTTAATTAAGGACTTGTATCGCTGAAGTTTCTCGGAAAGAATTTTTACGGGAAATTATCAAAGGAGCAGATACGTAACAAATGTTTTTCCAAGTAAAAACTTTTAGATCATAGCTCCGTCATCCCTTTACCGATTTGAGATGAAATTGCAGTTTTAGATTCAGGAAGTCAAACCCTTTCGATTGAACGTTGTAATCTATCAATTCTCTCTTTGAATTAACACAAGAGAGAATCCTCCCATAGCTCGGGCACTTGAAATTCATTTAGGCAGGATTAGAATAACTTAATCTACGAGACCCTTTTTCCTTTTTTATTACCTATATTTTTGTGCGCCAGCTATACAAGGCGTGGGGTGCGCGCATACTCGATTCGATTTTATTACTAATCAGGATCTCTACCAGCCTACCCTCAAATTGAAATTATTTTAAGTAGGATTAAAGTAAATTAATCTATGAGACCTTGGGCGTGGTCAAATACACCATTATGTTTATCGTTACGCGTGTTCTCATTCACAGCGAGGTTATATTACTTCAATTATTCGCCACTATAAAAGTACACGTACAGGCACCTTTCGATAACATCTCAAGAATTTACAAACATATTAATGCGTAGTGGATAGGGCACTCGACTCGCAATCTGAGGGTCGCGAGTTCGAATCCCCGTTACACCGAACATGCTTGCCCTTTCAGCAGTGGGGCGTTATAATTTGGCAGTCAATCCCACTATTCGTTTGTAAAAGAGTAGTCCAAGAGTTGTCGGTTGGTGTTGTTGACTAGCTGCTTTCCCTATAGTCTATCACCGCTAAGTTAGGGATGGCTAGCTCAGATAGCCCATGTGTAGCTTTGAGTGAAATTCAAAACAAACATATTGATCAGAAATGTGAAGGAAATACACAGGAGGAGAACTTTGATATTGTACGAAGTGCGAACAATGACCTCAGAATTATAGAGATTTTATGAATTAAAAATTTGAAACTTTCATTGAACAACAACCTCAAAGTCCGTGAAATACTAAAAATGTGAGTTATTTTAAATTCAACACACTTAACATCAACAGTATATATAATGATTTTGGTTGTTTAAGTTTCAATTCAGTGCGAGTTTGTTGAATGCTTATTTTTTTCCTGTGCATCTGGGTAGTTCATTTCATCGCAGTTAATGTGTAAATATGTCTGGGTGGTGTTAATCAATTTATTCACGGCAGTAAGAAGCCAAGAAATATTTGACTGAAAAGTTCACTTTGCTCTTTTTATCCTGGGCCAGATGTGACCTGGTCATCACCCTTGCCGGACTGATGATCTGCAAATCCGTGGTTTGCGTTTCTCTGGTGTAAAAAATAAATAATGTTCCTCACTTTGGGTTCATGAGTTCATTATAAAGATAACAGTAAAAACTCTATCCTACTTATCACCAGCTACCTCCCCTACTCTTACTCCTCATGTTTTCTCAAATCTCTACTACATTCCCTTGAAATAGATCTCTAGGGTGGAGGAAAAGGATCTCAATTTCTGAATATCCTTGGGGAAACCTTTTACTCCCAAATTCTTGATCCTGGTCCTACTATTCTCTCAGACAAGGGACAGTTAGTGCAAATATTACTTGTATAGCTTTACATGAATATCCGACAACAAACAAACGTTATTCCTCTCGAGGTAGATGTTTCAAGTGATATAAAAAACAACTCGTGTTAAAAAAGTGATATGGTGTGTCTGAATTTAAACACTAGTAAACTGAAAGCCTTAGTCAAAGTGCCGACTTCAAGAACTGAATTCCAAAAGAAAAGTAATATAAGTGTAAGAAAACAAGAGAAATTACATACCAATAATTCTCTCAGTTACATAACCTATTTCTACAACAACTATAATATTTTCTTGAACATAAAAAGATTAACGGAGGCGTTTAACTCTGCTTCACATGGAGTGTGTTTTGTATCATGAAAACACAAAACATTTTTGTTTGTTATCGCGAAGACGACTGGAAAGATAAACACCACTTCAACTGAAATTACTATTATAGAGATATACTCTAAACATTAAGTAAGATTAGCCTTAAAAGAAGTAATGAAAAACATTCGGTAATGGTTCATTACTATCCCTAAGCAAGAATCTTGTTCTAAGCACACTCACACTTTTGAAAACATCTCACACAACCACTACAAAAAATACCTTAAACTCAACTCACGAACAGAAATGATCTTAATTAACAAAAACATAACGATACACAGTATTTAACCATTTACCAACGAAATCCGTTGAAAAATAATTCACACTTGGAAAAAACTTGGCATTAAACATAAAATCCCTGTCGATTTCAAATTCACTCAGAAACCCAACTAAACTAGAACTGTTACTGAATAAAATTTATGTAAATCACATAAAACCAACGTCATTAATGAAATAATGTGTAATAAATGCCCAGAATTCTGCATCGGAGAAACCAAGAGGAAATTGGAAACTAACTCGGTTCACTGAACTTTATAAAATACATTTCTATGTTTACAACTTACGCAACACTGTGGTATATCTGCTAAAACTACTATGATTTTAAACAAAAAATAAAACCCTCAAAAACGTAAAATCAAAGAAACAACACAGCTCTACTCTAAATCAAGGACCTTTACTGAGCCTTTACTGTGACCTCGTTGTTTCATACTCTGTGTGTGTGTGTATATATATATATATAAACTTTGTTAAACTTGTAATAAAGTTTTCTTTGTTATCTATGCAAGCTATTTTAAAACCTTAAATGCAGAATTGTGTTATCACAGAGAGAATATTTGCCACTCTACATTTATCTGTTTTAAATTACTGAGAATCAATACAAAAGAAGTGTCTCAGATATCTAGTGATAAACAAAATATCTTAAAACATTTTATGTGATAATTCATCAAATATTAATGAATGAAAAAATATTTAGTTGAGAATTGCACATTATGCAGTGGGTTGACTGCATTATATTAACATGATTTTGTATCCTCACAACGTAGTTAGAATCTGTCACAATGTCTGGTCGTGTTCAATCTGACGACCGTACATCTTGTCAATAGTCCTGCAGAGTAGCTTCCATTACTAAATACTACGTCATAAGACAGTCATGTCCAAAAAACACAATTGCTCCTTGCATTTGTTTCAGGATACATTTAGTGTACGAGAAAGGCGTTTTACCAGCACCATTTTTAACAATACAATCACACAGAAAACTATAGGTGGCTTACTGGTATGTGTTCATATGGAATAGCATGTACATTTGTTTAATTCCCCAGCTACTCGAGGCAGGTGACGGTTCAACTGGTATGCAGTGGAAGCAACTTGTGTACATGAACTTCTGTTGATTTTCTAGACAGAGATTCTTCTTGATTAATTTATGTGCTGTAGTCCGGGAGAACGAATTTTGACATTGACCTTTGTATTCGTGGATTCCCATCTGCTATAAGACGCCGCAATGGTTGAGGTTTCTACTGCAGGTTTATTCGTCATAGTTCCGGTGCCCCAAGTTATCCATATTCCTTTGTCTTCTAATGTGATAAGTACAAAAGACATTCCCGATTTGTAATTCTAAACCCTCAATCTGAACACACCTTAATGATTTGAATGTATGAATATGTTGCATCTGTAAGGAATGTTACAAACCGTTCCGAAAAACTATGAATTTTCGGTGACATCACATTACCTACAAACAATCAAATAATATCAAAATAAAGTTCTTATACATTCTGTTCCACCGCAACTTTATATCGGCTGTGGTTATCACGTGAATTGCTAGTTTGCATATTTAGAATAGTTTTCATATAACATACTCAACACTGTTTATTAAAGTTGTTAATATTTTTGTATCATTAAAACTTATATTTCTGACATTTAAGTTTCTTTTCTGTATACTAAGTTTATAATACTCTAGTTTTGGTTTTCTATTAGTATCATAGACTCTATGTCATACACTGAAAATATTATAACAACATGAGAATCTCTGGTTAGGTTCAATGTCTAAGCTATTTACATCTTCAATGTCTTTGCGTTTACAAAAATTCGATTTAGCGTAAAACTTACATAAAGAATTTTTGTACAGAATGCAAAAATTATAGAGATTAAAAAAAATCGAAAACGTAATAGATGAAAAAGATTGCAAGACAAAAAATACTACAACTGCATGAGAACATGTTTTACAAGTATTGCTGAATAGCTGTCCCTAAGGATAAACCATTATAACTATTTTGTTGAAAGAAAAGCAAGATACACAACAATATACTCCTTTTCATCGTATTTTATTGTTATATTTTAACTTTAGGTACACAATGGAATGCAAGTCGAAGACATTACACTAGACACACGTCTCAAGAGATCCAAGTATGGAGAGAAACATTAAGGAAATCGAAAGGGAGACTTTAAATGGTGTCAAACATGTTGTTCACAGTATCACTTTGTTCGTTTAGGTTGTTTAGTGCTCTTCTCAAAGTACGTATACACACGTTAAATATAAGAAATGTATTCTGAATGCATTTACCTTTCAACTAAACAAAAAAAAAACAGTGCTTACTGGCAACAAAACTGTTATTTCAGTTATATTGAGATGTAACTTTATAGAAAGAAATGCATCTATAAAGAAACATTTTTGACAGCTTTTCCTAAAAGTAAAAATTTTCTTTTATAAAAAGTCTAGTCTATTTTGAAAATAAAATTACTTTTTAATTTCAAGTAAACAATTTTGATAAAAAACGTTATAAAATAATGATATAGTACAGTGCATTAAATCACTGACAGTGTATAATCTGACGTGGGATGTACAAATGTCTTGGCCGCCATCTTTGTCACTCAATTTTATGGTCACTCTCTGGCTTCTCTGGTTAAATTATACATCTGGTGACTTAACTGTAGAAAAGAAAGCTATTAAAGCCCGTATATTTGGAACTTTTATACACCCTTTCAACAATGTCCATGAACTTACAATATTTTACACCATTTAGAAGCATATTTGATTACAACACCGCTCATGTCCGTATACTTAACTTAATAGTGTATTCAGAACAAACCAATTTTGATTGTTGGTGTTGCGTAGCACTACGTGGTCTTAAAAAGACATTGTTAACAAGTGTTAATATAGGGAAATATACGGAAATCGAAAATGAGATTTAAATGGCGCAAAACATGTTAAGTTATTTAATGCTATTTTCAGAGCGCAAATACAAATGTTAAATACAAAAATGTGTGCTGAATGCATTTACCTTTCAAACAAGCAAGCAAAAAATAAAAAATAAAAAATACAAGCCTACTGGCAAGATTTACTTTATACACCTGCGTGAAGAAGATACCAATTGAAACCAAAATAAAAAGAATACACCAATTGCCTTACCGAAAATGTCTCATTCACCAGTGCAAAATCACCGACTCATACCTTAAAGCAAGGTTTATTATGAACAATAAAAGAATACCGGCATTGTTCAAGTGATCTCATATTAGAGAGGAATATTGCAGACTGGCGTAAAAATATGACACGAAACACGTGCACCCTTAGAAATAAGCTTCTTATACAATGAAATTGTGAATTGATAATAACACAACTGGGTTTCGAGCTCCACGTTTCTAAGGAAACTTTCAACTTATCTGTTTGAGCCACATTCAACTTGACTGTTCTTAGTAAGAACAATGTTGAAAAAATACTAGAGAAAGGGAACCATGGGTTTACAAAAGGAATCACAATATCTATTACTCCAGTCAAGATGAAACTTCCTAGAAAGAAATGCAACTGTGAAGAAACAATTTTAATAACGTTTCCCATGAATATTATTTGATTTGATTAAAAAGAAGACGTCTATTTTGAAAAGTTGTCCGTTTGTTTGTAATTACGCACAAAGCTACACAATGGGCTATTTGTTTTCTGTCTACCACGGGTATCTAAACCCGTTTCTAGAGTTGTGCCACTGGGGAGGGGAGCATTTTGGAAAAAAAATTACTGTTAAGTTTCAAGTAAATATTTCTGATGAAGAACGTTATAAAATGCTAATATATTGTGGTGTATTAAAACTTAGTAAGATCTTTGGCTCATGTTTTGTTTAAAATTTGAGCTAAGTCTCTTCTGTATGATCTAATTGTAATGGTTTTATTAATTTCTGCTGATTGTCAATGTGTCTGTCATTTTTTGTTTAATAAAAATTTGCTCCTGTGCAATATAATTGTTATATTCCAAGGAATAAGCTGCTGAAATTTACCTATCTTTAGCAATAGGTAATCTATAATACGAACATTATTGTGTTTGTTTTATTCATGCAATTTTTTTCACAATTTCAGCACAGTCTTTCTCTGCTTAGTCAAACACTGTGCCTAAACAGGATGCATCCAGCTATAAATGAAGTCTAATACCACACTTTGTTTACACAATGGTCAGTTGTTGTGCATATAGCCAGTACACTAGATAAATAATAGATACACAGCTATTTTTTTTCTGTTAATAATGAAAACTTCCAATGTTGTTGTGAGGCATTCTGGGACACTTGAAATTTCAGTAAGAATTTCCCCTTTTCTGATACAAAGCAATCCTGTTAAAATTGTGAAAGTTGCTGTTTTGTAATGATGTACAGAAATATTAAGTACCATTTTCTTAGCATTATAAATATAATGTTTGCTTTATTTTGTAGTGAAACAACTGTGTGTGTTCTACATAAGAAATTTGAGAATATCAGTTATAGCTGTTACCTATTAGAATTTCGAATGGTCTGAAACCGAGTTAACTGATAATTTGAATTTAGTAGTTGAATTGTACTTTGGATTTAGCAATCAAGTAAAAGCCGATATATAGTCAATTTATGATATTTGCCAACAAGATTGATACACACTGTTTTCTTTTATACAAATATATTTTGATATACGAACAACAATACAATTAACAATAACAATTATTACAAATAGTTATTACAATGATTTATATATAAAAGTTTCACAAACTTACAAGCAATATAAAGTCTTCTTTCTAGTCTGGAACTTCTTCGATATCTTATCGAGGGTTCGCGATGAGCGAGTTAATTACGAGTTGATGTAGGTACGATTCGCTCAACGGGAAGCTAGCTAGCTTTGTCCTTCGTTATTTACCAGCCACGCACGCCGAGTTTCCACAATGAATTTTTATAACGTTTACGTAAAAACACTAATGTCGGATGAGAGTCCACTGAAGTTAAACGATTTCGAACTTTGTAAATGCTCCTGGTCAAATATCTGAAGTTTTCCGATTGGTAAGCGTTATAACAATCACAGTTTTAGCTTCCAAAGTTTATAGCACACTTACTATAGCAAACTAATAATAGGTACTCTTTTTGGCGCGGCGCGTTGGTTATATTTAGAGGCGTATGGAGACTTTCTAGAAAATTCAGATAATGTAACAATACAAATTTAAGCGTTTACGTAC
>NW_013668890.1:61333-69376 GCF_000517525.1 Limulus polyphemus | reverse complement strand
CAACAGTATAAGTTATGTATGTTTCTAAATAAAAATTTAATCTAAACAGACGTTGATATTAAAATAAATATCTAATAATAAATCCGTCACATAGCAATGTTTAAAGTGTACCTATTAGACAAGTGCACTTTCGAAAATCACAGGCTAAGTCACAAAGTCCCAATCGGGTATAATTTATAACATGCCCAGCACTAAACCAGGAAATTTTGCTACAAAGCACATTTTCCTCATTTTAAATCCAGACTTAAGACCAGGAAGTAGAAGAGCAGCCACTGTGTTCCTAAATCACAAAACCTCCTCAACCTCTCATAGTTTCCTTACGATTGCAGAGGAGAATGACAGCTAGACCCAGTTGTTATAGTAATAAGAATTCTGGTTTCCCGATATTGATTGGGGTCATCTCTACAGGAATTCAAGGTTGGAATCAAATGAGTTCTGGCTTGAGAAGCCTCTGGAGAACAAATTCTGCCAGAAGGAGCTGCACTACCATCAGGAGGAATGCAGTCATCTCACCAAACGATTGACAATTCTTAGTGTCGTTAAAAACCTTTTAGGCCTAGAAAGTAGGCTGCTATAGTTTCCATGGGTCATGAAAAAGCCCACAAGACAATGTGTGTAAAGCTATTACGTGTTGACTTTATGATGTTAGACAAGGATATTGTGTGTATATGTAAATTATGGTATTTCTAAGCATAAAGGAGGAGAGGTGAATTTGATGTTATCAGCATTTCACTTAGTTAACAATCAAGAAATCAGGAATAAGCATCTGGATCCACAACTACATTAAAATAATAATGTCATGTAGTAGATAACTCCTCCAATATTTAGAGGTACTTAGATTATTTTCTAAAGCACTTCAAGTATGTGGGTGTATGGAACAGATGAGTTGGGTTGATACAGCATCTGATGATGAAACAACTTCGTGACTAGAGTAATGAGCCGTTCAAAGGGGGAGTTCAGAGGCAGACGATCTGAAGTCCGTGACCAAGTATTTTAATTTCTGAAACATACTTTAATTGCGACTCTGGTGGTTGTTTATCCTTGACAAGAGTATGCAATCATCCTGTTTTTGTTTTGTTTGTTGAAATTCACACAAAGCTACGCAAGGGATATCTGTACTAGCCCTCTCTAATTTAGAGATGATAGACCAGAAGGATGGAAGTTGGTCAAAATTACACACCGCCAACTATTGGACTACTCTAATCAACTAGTGGGGTTGACTGTCACACTATAACTCTACCATGGCTGAAAGGCCAAGCAAGTTTGGTGATGGGATTCAAGCCTATGACCCAAAGACTGTGAGTCAAGCTAACCACAAGGCCAAGCCAAGCTCTATTTATTCAGAATAGTGATGCCAGCAATAATGGAATCAGTGCATGCGAGCTGATGGTTTCTGAACATTGATACTACATGAACAAGAAATAACTACGTGCATTTGTAATAGTTAACAAATAGTACCAGTACTAATTGTATGACAAATGTTCACTACTTACATGAATTAAGTACTACTGAAATGGCTTATGAAATTCATAACCTCAAAATTATGAATGGTTATTGTATCACAATGTTGCAGGAGCAAACCTTTCTTGTACATTGCCATCTGTAGCTACAGCAAAGCACAGATATAGAACTAGCTCATTTGTAGAATCTACATATCCTGTACACTATACAGCCTTGAAGTCATTGCAGAACCAGTGAAAAGTGATTATGATTTCAGTAGTAAATAAGCTCATGGATGACAAATAAGTAGGTTTGGAAAGGATGACTGAAGGACTCAGTTCTAGCTTCGGTTGTGTTTGCTTTGCAGTAAGATGCAGCACAATTTTCATAGAACAGTGAATGCAGTGCAGATGCAAGAAACTTGTAGAACGTTTATGAGTATTTACAAGTAAACACTAATGTATATCACTGCTTTTATGGACTTCAATAATGTTATGCTGAATATTTAGTGCAGTTAGTGGTCCCAATGTCTCTAAGGAATGATATATCGCAGGTTTTCTGAGATATAAAGGCTAGAGGACATGTGGTTATTTCACACACTACTACCAAAGCAAAATCTGTTAGTGGTCCCAAAGTCTCTAAGGAATGATATATCGCAGGTTTTCTGAGATATAAAGGCTAGAGGACATGTGGTTATTTCACACACTACTACCAAAGCAAAATCTGTTAGTGGTCCCAAAGTCTCTAAGGAATGATCTATTGCAGGTTTTTTGAGATATAAAGGCTAGAGGACATGTGGTTATTTCACACACTACAACCAAAGCAAAATGAGTTAGTTTGTTTTTTGCTACATTTGAATCAAGGTAATAAGAGGTGGTGCAAGCGGTGTATTGCACTTGCTGTTCAGAGAAAAAAATAGCCATGATAGGTTAAATTCTTACAGACACTTTTAGGCTCTCCATTACGAGAATAACTCTAGAATATTGAATGCTATGTAGTGAAGACATAGATTGGGGAAAATGACACAGCTCGTGATTGAGAGTCTAACCATACCAGAAAGGGAATAAAAGAAGCCCTCTAAATACAAATAAGAAACAATAGATTAGAAAATGGAATCAACGGAGACAAAGACTGAATCACAATCAACTCTTTATGGAATTCCTTAATCCTACTCTGGCAATCAGGCGCACAATAATTTTAAGAACGAAATTTTATGCGCATATATACTGATAATACACTAAAAAGATCACTAACATTTCCGGTATGAAAATTCACATTTTTTTAAAACAGTAACTTTTTCGTCTACCTAACTACTTATCTGATCACGCCAGCAGGGCTAGCGCCTAGAAAGCTCAGACTATCGCTACAATATATCTTTAGCTTATTTGACTGCTCTGTGGTTATCCGCATTTAATATTCCGGTAAATATATACAGGCATAATATAAATGGTAAATATATCATGCACGTACTTAAATATCTTTTCAACCCGACGGATGGCGCTACATATCAATGAATAGACACGCAACAGTTTCTAAAAGTAAATAATATACCTTATACAAGTATAAGATAAAAAGTAAACACAAAGAGTATAAAAAACTACGAATTTTAAAATGAAGTAGGGATCCCGCTACAGAAAGTAATACAACAATAATTAAAACCACAACCACAAATTTATTATGATTTAATCCCTACTTTGGCAGCTTTATACACTTATTTGTAAGCCAAAGTTAGGATTAAATCTTATAAATTCTTGATTGTGGTTTTAATTCTTATAAAGTTATATTTATCAGAGATATGGCTGTACTCAAAATTTATAGATGTTGTGTCCATTCCATGGACATATAAAAACTTAACACATAAATAGTACACAAACAAGTAAAGTGATACTAGGTTGAGTAGATTTTAAAATGATTTTCCATTCCTACTTTGGTTGGCATTGTGGTCCATATAGCTCAGTGAAGCAGTCTAAATTGAAACGTAAAGTTGAATGGACTATGATATGATAGACATTCTTATACTGCAGGACATTATGTTACATCTTTGAGATCTTATTATTATTTTCATTTATTACCTTTTATACAGTCCTAAACTGTATATGTATGAATTGCTTTAATGTTAGTCAAGTTCATTACTAATTTCCTTATGTTTAAAAAAGTTTGAATTTACATATCTCAAGTAGACAGACTTAACCAATAAGCATTATATACGATACTATTAATGTACGCCTTATCAACAATACGTATATGATCTGGATTTTTTCAAACAGTGGATTTCTAATTTTTAAAGATATTCTTTGGTTACTTTTGTAATTCCACTAGACAAAGAGCTATTTAAAGAGCTAGAAAGTCTGTGGTTCAACTAAATCTTATATTTTAATCTGTTATTTCAACCTTCTAGGCTTGCAAAGTTTATTATTCCTGGCCAAACTGTTCGTGATAATCACCTGACAAAGACTGTATAGCAGTTGACTGATTGTATCCTATACTTACTATGTTTCGACGTGACGTACAGCTCCCCATAGATGAGATACATGGTTCAATTGTGAATATAATTTTGGTTTCTGAAGGAATGTTCAGTGTAGCTATAGTCTGTATTATTTAATGCGCATAAATTTCCACTTCAGCTGACGAGCAAAGTGGCCATATATCAAAATAGATGCTGTGAGAAGACAGTAAAGAAACATTCGTTCGAGCCTGGCGATTGCAAGATGCTTTGGTACATACCGACAGCATGTAAGCACATTTGTTCTGACTCAACTAATTCTCGTCTCATCTTTATGTAGCTTAAAAGGTCAAAGTATGAGCTGCGGCTTTCACGTGATGCATAAAATTATTTTGAACACTTTGTCAATCTAAACCACATGTCACTGATGAACCACTTGTTCAATGGTTGGACAAGATTTATTGGTTGGGAAGATTGATGAGAAACAGAACATCGATGTGCTGTATGACATTTTCCTTGGTGATGTGAAGGAAGGATTCATAAAAGCATGTCTGGCTGTTTATGACAAGACAAGTGAAGGTGAATCAATTGCCGAACAGTTTAGCTCTTTAGGATACTGGCTACTATATCAACATTAATCTCCAAGTAAGTTTGACTCAATCTGAAACTGAGAAGTCATTTGGATGGCTTTATGACCACACTTTGTAGTCATATATGGCTAAGTGTACTTGAAAGTAGCAAACTTTATTATGGAGTGGATCTGATGTGGTGTCTTTATAAGAAAATTAATATATATTTTTATTCTGACATCTACAGATAGGTGTGTTTTATTTATTAGATGTAAGCTTAGAATACTGATAGTACTTTGTAGGCATTCTGTTATATTAACAGGCTGAAATGACTTGGTGGTTCTTGCTTTCCAGTCATCTAGGTATAGTTTTGTGGTGAACATTAGCAGAGATTTACCAGAGAGCTTTTGTTTGTTTACTTGTGTATATTTGGGTCGCTTTGCTTATTTGTTTCAAGTTAAGCACAAAGCTATACAATGGGCTATTTGTGCTTTGCCCACCACGGGTATGGAAACCCGGTTTCTAGCGTTATGAGTCCGTAGACATACCGCTGTGCCTCTGGGGTGCCTATGGGTTGCATGGTTATTAGAATGTGCTTTATATAAGTTTGTTTATTAGTACATGTTGTGATTAATTGAATAATTTATTATCCAAGTTGTATGAAGTTTAGTGAAAAGGGTTAATTACCACTGAATTTCTCCTGTGTTTTTATGTGACAGCAATTTTTGTTTAATACCTGACGAATTAGATTTTTTTCAACTTACAGATGGAAGTGTGACAGCAGTCAACAAGGCTACATGTGTTTGTAGGAAGCAATGATGGTGAGCGTTGTTGACTGTTGGTTTCCTTATGCTTGACACTGTTGGTCTTTCAAGTTCTATGATTATATACATCATTGAAAATATTATGTTTATTCGTGTTTATACATGTGTATTTTACGTCATACAGAGTGTTTATGTATTTGTCCACATGTTTTATATTATGAACGCGAATATATAAAAGCACAATTTTCGTTAATAAGCAACTATGACTAAAATATGACATGTTTACTTTTACTAAGTAGTGCATTAATGAACTTGGATCATCATGAGAAAGAGAAATATAGTGTTTACTATGTTGGTAAAGAATACGTTTGGTTCATTTTAAGCTAAAATATTCATAAATGTATGATGGTTTTCAGAAGTAAGTAAAGACGACATCACATCAAGTGAAAAATTTTGTGTACTCAAAGTTTTCAGTGGTGGTGATAAAGAAATATATAAAATTAAGCGTAATAGAAATCTCAACAGATTTTGATGCTTTGAACAAAAGGTCTATTAGGAAGAGAAAGAGGAATTCTTCCTCATGTGCTGTGGTAAAGGTATTGTCAACACTGGTCGCTCTAACTGACTTGGCTTTTTTACTAAATGCATATATATGTACACGTGTGTATTTGAGTTGTTAGAGTTACATTTTCGAGTGACTAGTTTAGTCCTTCCTCTTAATTTTGTAATTCATTAAGAGTTGTAATCACTACTTTGTCTTCTAACAATCAACTTTCAGCAGCCAAAAGTGTTTATGGTCTTTTTGTGAAACCTGACAATCTTTCATGGAGCTACTTGTCTAATTAAATGTATAAAGTAAAGGTTATAATATAAAAGAAAGTAACATCACAACTAAGTGTAACTAAACTTCCTAGTGTTTGGTTTTGTAAAGTTACGCCTCTATTTTCCTATTATTTTTTTTTAAAACTAACTTCCTCTGTGGTTAAAACATATTTTCACTAAAAGGTATTATATAACACGTATTTACTAATTTATTTGTCATTTATATGCACATCTTGTTTTGTGCTTAATACTTTTGTACCTTATTGTTGAAGAATTTGTTTTAGTATGCTTATATTGATGCACATTATAAAATACAAGGCATACAATCTTCCTGTACAACAGTTTCATCATGCCGGAGCTAAAAGCATGATTTTGCTGTGTCGTAGTTGGACCATAGTTATAATTTTAATTTGTTTTTAAAAATTGAAATAAGAATGAACTTAAGGTCAGAAAAGGTGGACTTTTAATATGCAGATCTTATAACTATTGCATAACGTAGAAAATGGACATATATATATATTTATTCAGACATTTTAGTTAAGATTCTCAAAATTCAAATAAATTATACTAGTAATTAGAAATTATATACAACCAACTGTAAATGGTGCCTAACCCTGCTCTTAAGCTTACACACACAAACACAGCTCGCATGGCCCGTGTGTGATAATTACTTCTACCACCACATGTTTTAAGCATTATTAACGTTCGGGAACCAGGTGCTACTAGGAGATGGAACATTGTAAAATAGTGTTCACATATAAATGGTTCCATGTGAATCTCCAGTCTAAATCTCTTAGAGCCGCCATTGTGCACATACATTATTCTGTATGTTGCCAGTACATTTAATAAATCGTTAATCCTGCTTATGGTTGACAGAAGGTAGCAGAACATTAGTTTAAACTAGAGTTCCAAGTTAAGGTAGCACTTCAACTGAGACTTTTCTAAGCCCTGATACAGAACAGTCCCAGTTGTTTTTCATGGAAAAAAGATAATCTGACCATAATTAATAAGACCAAACACCATCATATTCTTAACATTGCAAATTAAGCATTTACTTCGTTTGGCAGTCAAACAAATACGTTGGTTTCTTTTATCTTTTGTTGTTGAATCTTATTTAGTCAAACTCCAAATACACATCCTTTGTTTCTCTTGTTACTGTAATATTTGATGTTTGGCTGTTGGTCAAGTGCATCTTGGAATACTACTTGGCATTTCTTTATGTTATTTGATTCGTTCATCTACTGGTTGCTCGGTGTCACTAATGCAGTTTTTTTACCACTAAGTCAATATATATATAATGCATACCTCTTATGATTCCTAGTATCTAGTATTCTGGTTTATTGCATTTAGGTAAGATATCGAGCGTGATAGAGAGAGGAAGGGATGGCTTTTCGTCTTTATATAGTAGATATGAAATGTGCTAGAACTATTTACAGTTGATTTTGTTCGATTTAGTGCAAAGCTACGTAATGGCTACCTGCGGTCTATACACTGCAGAGAATACAAGCACGAATTTTAGCGTTTTACTTCTGTAAACTTACTGCTAATTCACAGAATAGCATTATCTACATAATAAATATATATAGGTATATAGCGAACATTTTATTCTAAATCTTGTAATAAGAAAGAAAAGATTCGTGTATTGAAATTAAAAATCATAGTTCAAGCTGTGCCGTTGGTTTTCACTACTTTAGATCAAAATAGTTTTGTAGCATGTCCTTTTAAATAACGTTTTTTTATTATCTTAATTATTATTCTGTTCTGTAACCTAAGTCTTTAATAACAATATACAACAGCCAATTATATAACCATACACAGGGCTCTACTACACTATACTTCAATTAACTTTGATAGTTAGAGAATAATGAGATCAAAAATGTTAAAATCATAAATAATATTCAACGTTAAACAGGTACACAATTAAAAACACTTTATTTAGGCCTATCTATGTCGACGACTCTGCATGTTTCGACGTTACAATGTCATCCTCAACGTCGAAACATGT
>NW_013668890.1:54105-60378 GCF_000517525.1 Limulus polyphemus | reverse complement strand
AAATAAACAAATAAACAAACTTCCTTTTATATATATATAGATAACACGATGTAGTATCGTATTAATTATGTTTTGAATATTAGATCACCTAGAATATATTGTTTTGCATAAGATCTTAACAAGGAAGAGATGAAAGTTTTTAAAGCTTCTGCTTTTGAAGTTACATAGCTTACATATTTCAACCAGTTAGCCAAATAATACTTGGAAGGCAAAATTTTATTTCAAAAACAGCTATTCTCTTACTATCTCAAATCGTCTGAGAGATACTAAAGCATCGAAAGTTTACATAAGGTTATGTACGTAATACAAATTATGTTGGAGTCTTATAACGTCGTTACAGTCTATCTCGCAACATTCATCTGAGGACAATAGTCCTGCAGCATAGTTTACATTGCAAAAGGCTTTATCGTAAGGGTACAAACCACACCATCTCTCCCTGATGACTTTTCTTAATCTACCTAGAGTACAAGTATGACGGATTTTTTATGCCAATTCCAACAGAAATACAAAGGCACTGTGGGTGACGACTTGAGTGATATGTCTTTATATCCATAGACACGGGGTCGGTCAATTTGATCGAGTCACATGACCTTCTTTACTCGTTTAAAGTTAACATACGTTTAATACTTATAACTATCTATATATTAAGTATATCTTCACGAAATTTGGCAGTCTTTCAGTTAATATTACAAGTCTTTCACATACAAAAGGTCATATTTCTGAGGGAAGTACTTTTAATAAAATAAAATAAAGTTTTGTCCATGAATATATTGAGTATTTCTCCATGTGCAAAGAAATTTTCATGTTAAAATTAAAAATACTTTTCGTCATCTCAAAAATCTCAAATTTCCTTTGTGTAATCCATAAAACCTCCTAAATGTATTTCAAACGTTTTTTTCTCACTAAGTCCTTATATTTTATATGTTATTTTTCTCTACCCTAATCTCAACACTGGATGGTCAATTCGACCGACCTCGTAACCATAAAAAAATCGAAATAAACCTAAATTACTCTTTTTCTTTCTAGTATGACTTCCAATTGTAACATGAGACCACATTCGTTTAACCTAAGTAGCTCTAAGTTCGTAACATTATACATCTATTTATAATTAAATTTTATTGTTTTATTGCCCTTTGAACCTTGTCTAACTACTATCCGCGCCATTATAAGTTGTAACTCATGCGAGGAACGTGCAGCTCATGTTACACTATCGAGTTACATTACCCACGAGCTGCTCGCGTGCGTGCTTCGTGAACAATTTTAATTATATTATTATTACTTATTTTACCTATTCTAGTCTTAAATAACTTAGAAAGATCCGTACTTTTATTTTTAGACACTTTTATAATAATAAATAAAGAATAAATATGGAAAACAATAAATAAAGCACTTACCCAATCTTCTTTTTTCTTGCCCTCTATTGTCGTGGAGAGTTAAGCCTGATTTTTTTAGCGATTATAGTAAATCACCTAACAATTTTTATTAAATTAAACAATACACCAAATAATATAGACAAATAACATGCAAAAAGTAGACAAGCTCACTTACTTCTAAACATTTTCCTGGCTTTCTAACTATGCTACAAGAGCCTTTACAAATTCATCGAAGCTTGTCGTTAACTTTCCCACGGGAACGATGTTGCTACTCAAAGTGAAATTGACGGTTATCCGTTCAGAAAACAATCATATAATACGCCATTTGATAGTGAAAACCTTGACTTTCAATTAGTTATAGGTATTGTATAATGAAACGTAAGGAAGAATTGTTTATAATTAAGCACAAAGCTACACAATGGGCTATCTATGCTCTGCCCACCACGGGTATCGAAACCCGGATTTTAGTATTGTAAGTCCGCAGACATATCGCTGTGCCACTGGGGGGCCGTAAGAGAGAGCTCTCAACCAATTGTGAAAGAGAGGATATGACAAGTGGGTGTGGCAGGAGGGGTCTGATTTTCTCTTTGATAGCTCTGTGACCAAACAATATTGAAGGCGATAAAAATTGTGGCCAATTTCAGCAATAACGATTTTATAGAGAGCATTTTACGTTTAATTTCGTACATTTTTGAGGGATGATGGATAAAATAGGGATAATGACATGCTAAGACAAAATGTGTCATGTGAGATACACTAGTGGAAATTCAGGATTTTTTTATATATTTCTTTTTAGAATTAAGAACTTAACACTTGTATACTATTAAAATATGTATTACTGGCTAAGATTGTATGCTATTCTAATTGGTATAACATAAACAAAAAGTACTTTAATAAAATTTTGAATGTAAAACAATAAAACCTTGTGTCATGCGCAGTAAATGGTACCCGTGGAGAAAGGGTTATATTGAATAACATGAATGCCAATTTCGTTATACATTTGCTTGAGATATGCGATAGTTCAATAAATAGGCATGATTGGAAGCCTCGTCTTGGTGAAACTATACCATTTTGTCCTCATTTTCAGACGGAGAGCCTTCTTTATTATGTTGCGTACTGTTTTCCATGGTAGTAGGATAGCTTTTACCGCTGACCTTTGTGTTAGTGAGTTCTCGCAAGGAACCTGAATCCTCACTTTGCTTATAACGGCAGATATAGAACTTCTTGCTGGTACCCCAAGTTGATCTATGTTATTTTGTTTTCTAATACCTTTACGTATAAGAATATTCCTGTCTCGGAAAGTTTAAACTCCCGATCTGAACACATCTTAATGATCTGTGTTTATGAATATTTCGCGTCTCAAAAAGCTCTTACGTTCACTTTCCAAAAGTGATGAATTTGTGGTGGCATCAACCTACTGTCAAAACGACAAACAATGGTTAAAGGTACTTCTGATATATATAACAGTCTATTCCAACTATGATTGTCACGTGAGTTGCTGATTTGAATATTGAAGATAATTTTAATATAATGCACTCAACTGTGTATCATAAGTACTACCAATAATTTAAATTCTGTCAGATCATTCTATTAAAGCTATAGAAATAGGAAGAACTAAGATAATTGTAGATCATTGTAAAATTTAGTACCAAAGACAAATCAGAAGAGTAAGAGAATTGAACCAATTGAGTTGAATATGTTTAATAAACGCGTGTATATTAAATGTGTCATTTATTATTTCTCCCCAGTGGCACAGCGGTATGTCTGCCGACTTACAACGCTGGAAACCGGGTTTCGATACCTGTATTGGGCAGAGCACAGATAGCCCATTGTGTAGCTTTGTGCCTAACTTTAAACAACATTGATTATTTTAGAATCAACATATAAGCTATTTTTAGAGGCGTGATGCAAAAAAGATAATATGTTTAAACAAATACTTGATCTGATTGTAAATTTAAAATAGAGAAAGGTGTGGTAAAATGGACATCTAAACTTTGAATGGGGATTTAATCATTTTAGTTGGATGTCATAGACACGAAAAAGGGTTTAAATCTAACCATTGTTAATTATAAACGTCATTTCTAGTTAAAACAAGCTTAAACATAGACTCTTTAATATATGGATAAATGCACTTCTCATGGTGTGGCCGTTTTACTTATAGAATTGGATAAAACGTCCCCCAAAATAGAATAAAATGGCTATAATGTAATTTATAATAACTTCAATCTATAATGAATGCTGCATTCAAATCACTTAAATCATCATTTAAATGCTCCCGCCAGAAATGTGGAAAGTCGTGCTCCATGCGCAAGTTAAGCATAACCTAGGACAATGGCGTAAGACAACATAGGTTACAGTGTTGGGTAAGACGGCCCCCGCTGGGGTTAATCTTACCCTCAGTCGCTCGTCGTAAAGCAATCGCATGTTATAATCAATGACGCTGCAGAACTGTCTTGCCCTCAATCGCTCATCGTAAAGCACTCAAACGTGACAAAAATCAAAGAACTTGATCTGTGTTTCTTTTACAGTAAACTTGATCTGTGTTTCTTTTATGGCGTATTCGGCATTCTATAATTTTTCATTCTTTGAAATCTACAAAGAAAATTCTGTGAAATATTTATTTTGTAACTATAAAACTTAAATATTCTCAATGTTGTTCATAAACACAAAATGAAGTCGCCCTTTGATCATTCACATATGCGCATGTCCACTGGGGTATTTATGCAAAGAGTCACGTGTAAAATAGTTACATATAATTCACTATAGATGGAAGCACATCATAACTGTTGTTATTCGGGGGTCGTCTTTGTACCGAATGTGACTTTCTTACCTTACTTTTCCCCATTTAAAACATAATGTCAAAATTTGATAATAATATTAGATTTCGTTTTTACACTATTTTTACACGTTCTTACTAGCCTTCGTGTTTCGGCTTGTAATGCTTAAATATTTGAATTGTGTACGATAGCAACCACTGTCACACATAAACCATAAGCAGAATTAGTCAATAAAGCCACTCAAGCTCAGCTACAAAAAAATCATAAATTAATAAACTCATCCTCTTAACGTCTTTGTTCCGAGGTGAGATAGCAATAAGTCTATGGATTTACAATGCTAAAATCCGAGGTTCGATTCCCCGTTGTGGACACATTAGATAGCTCCATGTGGCTTTGCTCTCAAACAAACAAACTTAACGTCCTTATCTTTCAGCAAATATTGATAGAAAAAAACAAAACACAGAACAAATCTTGAAGAAAACAGAAATTTTCTGTTCTCGAGAGTACATCGAACTTATTGCCCTCTAGTGGCACTGCGGTATGTCTGCGGACTTACAATGCTAGAAACCGGGTTTCGATACCCGTAGTGGGCAGAGCACAGATAGCCCATTGTGTAGCTTTGTGTTTAACTACAAACAAACAAACAATCGAACTTATTGATGAACAACAATATAGCATCAAAAAACTCGGGCATCTATCGCAGAATAAACATATTTTACATAGCGGCATATCATAATCTTACATGAATTTCATTTTTCTTCGCAATTAAAACTGGTATGCCGACCTTGTGACGATTCAGTTACAAAACACAGAGCACTGCTATGGCTTTTGTAGGTAAATAAATATTTAAGATTATTTTTTCTGCTCCGTTAGAAAATATAATTAATTCTCTTTTTTATATTTTTGACATTAAAAAAAAAAGTGCATAAGTATAGGATGCTTCTAACCAGAATTGTAAAGAAAATTATATGCATGTTACTTGTGTTTGTCTTTGTTCGTGTTTTATGTGTATTTCTCGGTTCAGTTTATCACGAATAAACAGTCATTGCACATCGAGACATATACAGCATCCCCTCCCGTTGATAACTTACAGCTCGAGGAATCCGGCACGATCAATATTTCGATTATCTTTGTCATTATCACACTTGATAAACAATCAATAGTCTCCTTAACAGGATGATCATAACGAAAAAAAATAATGGTATTGTTCATCTGTCTCTTTCTCTTTACCGAAGATATTATTATTTTTACTCTAAGTGTTTATGTTTACAATACAGTGTTATTTTTTTAATTTTGCAACTATAAAACAGTATATTTGACACAAATTTAAATTTTAGAACAAGCTGTAGAAAACTAAACACAGTCCGTGTAAAATGCGAAACTTCTTTTTCAGTATTTATACACACATATAAACCAACAGATTCATGAGACGTAAAAAGTAAAACAAACAATCACATATTTATTAAACGTTTCACAATATGCACATTTCATCTACAGCAAACGTCAGCATCTATTTAAACGTCTCAAAACTGAAAATTAAACAAATCTTTCCTATAAAAAAGACAGGCAACATGAAACCTATTTTCTATTTCTAATAAAAGTAAACAGTTTACTTTTGAAAGTAAAACGAAACAATGTATCGAAAGGCTCTCACCCCCAGTGACATAGCGGTATGTCTGAAAACTTACAACGCTAGAAACATGGTTTTGATAGCCCATTGTGTAGCTTTGTGCTTAACTTCAAACACACAAAACTCATTTTATTATTTTACCACTAGTTTTTGGTGCAGTTTATTCAGTCTTTAGAGGTTAGAGTTGTGAGATATCAGTTTTAACACATACAGAATACAGCTATTTGTTTTGTTCTTGAGGGCAGTTGTGACACTTGATAGAAGCACAAGTTGTTTATTTGCAAATTCTGTGTTGGTATAGTGTTTTTATCTTTTCATGTCCAGGTAGTTAGGGCGCTCGATTCGAAATCAGAGGTTCGCGGGTTCGAATCCCCGTCACACCAAACATGCTCGCCCTTTCAGCCGTGGGGGAGTTATAATGTGACGGTCAATCCCACTATTCGTTGGTAAAAGAGTAGTCCAAAAGTTGGCGGTGAGAGGTGATGACTAGCTG
>NW_013668890.1:18696-53181 GCF_000517525.1 Limulus polyphemus | reverse complement strand
ATTGCATCATAACGTTTCCATGGATGAAAGGGTAAGCATGTTTAGTGATTGGATTCCAGGTCGCAGATTGCAACTTGATATGAGTATTGTATGCTCATCTTCATATGCAATGACAGTTAAAATATCTAAATACTAGGAGAAAATTGTAAACAAAATGTGAATATCACAAGTGTAGTAACCACAGGTTATATTGCTTGAAGCCACTCTTGATATTCAAGGTGAGTTAAAAGCTGTAAATATTAGTAACAAATTAAAAAAATTGGATGTTACGTTTTGTTAAAAACTGTGCTGCCTTAAATGCTTGGAAACGAAGAATATGGCAGTATGTTTGTGTATTTTATTTTTCAATTCGCCATCTAATAAGAGAAGGTGTGTAATTTCACATGTTTTTGTTTGTTTGTTTGAAGTTAAGTACAAGGCTATACAATGGGTTGTTTGTGCTGTGCCCACCACGAATATCGAAGCCCAGTTTTTAGCGGTGTGAGCCCTCAGGCTTATAGATAAACGCTGGGGGCAATAGGTTAATAAGTTAAATTGTTGTATTAGCGTAGGCTTATAGTCCAGTCATTGTAGGATGAACCTAGATTAAAGTGCATAGTAATGAATCCTTAATTGTTATGCTCACTTGAATTAAATCTTCAAAATGTTAAAGGTTCTACGAAATCAAACTAGTGGAACATTTGGGGTAAAAGTTAAGAGTTTGAGTAAAATGAAGATTATTGGATTTATGTAAGTGTATTTAATAATATGTTAGAAATGCATGAAAATCGGTCAAGCCAAACAACCCATTTTGTGGCCAAAAAAGTTGGTTTTGGTTCAATAATATAAACATCAGATAAATTTTCATTCAGTCTACAGAACAATAGGCCTTACCTTGGACAAACTGCAACAATAAAGAAAGTTTGTAAACTACCAGTTCATAAGTATATTTTATAACATGTAAGAGTTCTTGGAAGTTGGAGTTCCCTTTTTTGGGGGGTAATTAGCTCTTTTTGTGCTAAAAATCTGGAAAAATAGAAATTCATTGTTTATACGATATCCATTGCCTACTTTGAAAAACAAAAATGTTTTATTTTGTCTAATTACTCTACATATTATAAAAAAAAACGTATTGAATCCTTTGAACTCAGCATCGTTATTTTGGGACAAACTATTGGTTTATATATTTTTTAATTTAGTGGTACAAATAATTCTATTTGAGTGAAATATGAAGTGCCAAATTACATTTATCTGGAGGAGTAGACTTAAGATGCATGCGACAATACTAGGGAGAGGAGGAACTGGGGATAATATTTATTCCAAAATTGTAAAGGTTGATTATTGCTTTATTTCAAGTTATTAAAAACCAACTTGTCAAGGAACATACATAAAGTTATAGGTCGAGATTACTATATATGCAATTACGATATCATCCTGTCAAGAGTTGCAAAGAGTACAGATTTGTTTGTCAGTACTGACATTGTTTGTTTAGAGATTTTCCAAATAAACTTTGATAATACTCTATTCCACAATTTGTGAACGGTGTTAGCTGTCAAAATCTAGCATGAACGTATTGATACTGAAGATGACTACATGCTTACGTAAAGCATTACATACAACTGTTCTTTAAAAAAAGTTTTCTAAAAGAAGGATGCGGATGGAAAAAATCAATCAAGTGTAAAACGGCGGGAAAACGTGTATGTTAAAACAGACCAAACTGTCCACAAACAACGCCGGCAAGTGTATACAAAATCTCAAGTATAGCTAATGCGCACAAGAGGCCTAGTGGTACTAAAAGTGATAACATACAAATAGTCTTGCGCTCAAAAAAGAAGTATTGTCTCTGTACACAGCCTGATATATATATGAAGGAAACAGAAGGAATTTCTACCTATCAGCAAGCAAGCAAGTTTATTTTTGTAGTAAAGATGCAACAACAAATACCATAGCCAGTGGATTTATCTTCAAGTAAGACAACTGAAAGGTACGTTTCAAAATATGAATTCACTTGAATCAGGATGCTTTGTTTGTAATGATCAGACAAATATGCCACCTTCTATAAATGCTTTATTGAAACTCATTAGATGTAACTATGAAACGACTGCTTGAGTCTGAGATGTACCTCAAAGGAAAAATGGTTTTAGTTCAAAAGGAATTGTCTTCTCTGTGCTCAGCCTGATAAAACTGAGTCAATGTTTTGAAATAGCTTTAACACTATAAGCCATGTATGTTTCTGAATATAAACTTAATGTAAACAAATGTTGATATTAAAATAAATATATCATAACAAATTCGTTACAGAAGGTAGTCTAAACTCACATGTAACCAGTTCTCAGTATATACTTTTCCTCTACATTGTGTAGAGAAGCCTCCCAATGTGAGGTAGACTTCCAACTTTCCTTTTGCTGGAACTTTATGTCCACTGGCTGTTTGCATCAATCATCTTGCTTCATCTCTGAAGTAAATTTCTCGCCTTTCATTGCCAAATTAGGTTTCAAATATTTAGTTGTATATCAACCAGTATCAGTCAACATACTGAAAATCTTCCCATCAATATATCCGTGGACTGGTTTCTTTAAATAATAAGCTTCTTATATCTACTGGGACGGATGGAATACCCTCCTAATAAATACATATCGTCTCCGTAACCTATTATCAGTGACAAATTTCTCACAGTCCTGTATTCAATTTCTATGTTTCCTCACGTTTCCTTCTCTTGTCATCCTTCGAGATCAGTTCCTTGAAACATGTAACTTAAGTTACAGTCCAAACGCCTTCTGCCATGCAGTTTACTTCTTCAGTCATAAGTAAACAGTTGTCTAATGAATCGTTTGAGTTTTTCTAGATATTCATTAGAGAGAGTTCTATACTATTTGATCTGATAAGTTCATAAGTCCTGCATGTGCACTTAGTTATTTATCTACAAGTTTAGCTGATTCAAGTTCAATTGCTGAAGCTCATTTTACCCTTAACGATAATGCTCCTTGTTTACATTTCTTCAAAAAACTTGACCTCCATTGATTCATAAAAAAGGATTGCATGGAAAATGAAGAAAACATGAAAAGTAAATGTTTTTGGAAACTTGAGTGAAAGGCGAATACAAAGCATGGTAACATTCACTTAGGCATATTAACTTTTATAAATTATTAAAATGCTATAAGTAAATGTTAGCACTTTTACTCTTTATCATTATAAATTGAAACATAATTATACAAAGAGGATGTTCCACACATTATAATATAAATAATGTACACTTACATATCATTTTAACATCTTTTTTTTCACCCTCAGTAGCCAAATAACTAATAATTCTGATAGCTTGTTATTAAAAACTTCAACAATTGCGAAAAGCAAGAAAACTTGGAAATTCATTCTAACTTTACTATAAACGGTTCGATTTGAATAAAATAAAGTTTCTGGTAATTTCAATCGTGTGTTGTATAAGATATTAGGAACTTCTAAATATCCAAGGATAGAAACGTCTTCATTAAGATGAAACTTTGTTTTCGATAGAAACTCAAAAATGTGGATATTTCCCATTTATTTTCAGTTTTTGGTAAATTTGAGAGCATTGAACATATTTAACACTATCTAAGGGCGGCACACAGACAATTTTGAAAATTAGCAGAAGACAGTACATTCGCAACCAACGACAGTTTATCTTGCAACTGATAAAATTACAACTTAAGTTCAGTGTAAAGCGTTTAAATATAACAAACTTATATTTTCTAAAGGTAAAAATATTTTTCAATTTAATGTGTCTACAATTATTTGAAAGCTTAGAAATATCTTACTTGATCTGATAAAAATGATTCAATGTTTTGGAAAAGCGGAACATACTTGAAGACAGGTCGGGATCACTGTAATGCATTTCTGATATCCTCCTGTCAACAGTTGCAAATATTACAGACTTGATCGTCATTATTGACATTTTGTTTTGTTTTGAGATTTTTCAAATAAACAATATTAATAGATAATTGTGTAATGTGCAAGTTATCTTTGTCAAATAGAGAACAAACATCGGACTGGAACCTCAGGCTCTCCAGCAAGTTGACTTATGTCTAGTGAAGTTAAGCAATTGGGGATTTTCCTGTCGACATTCTTCCAAAGACGATCACAGCAGCTAACTTTCAGTTTGGACAACCTAATCTTCTGGATTCTCCTGTGTATTGCTCTAGATCGCCTCTTGTCATTACTCTGACTGCCAGTATTTATTGTTACATGAAGACGAACCTCTGGTAGTATAGTTGTCGTGTAGTATATGAGTATTTCCTGGTCGTAGGTTGTGAAGCTATTTGAAGTGTTACATATTAGAATTTCAAATGGTCTAAAATTGAGTTAACTGATAAATTGAAATTTAGTAGTTAAATTGTACTTTGGACTTAGTAGTTAAGTAACAGCCGATATATAGTCAGTTTATGATATTTTCCAACAAGATTGATACACACAGTTTTCTTTTTTTAATACAAATACGTTTTAATATACACACAACAATACAATTTACAATAACAGTTATTACAAATAGTTACTACAAACAATGATTTATAAACAGAAGTTTCACAAACTTATAAGCAATATAAAGTCTTCTTTCTAGTCTGGAAATTCCTTGATATCTTATCGAGGGTTCACGATGAGCGAGTTAATTACGATTGATGTAGGCAAGATTCGCTTAACAAGGAGCTAGCTAGCTTTGTCCATCGTTATTCACCAGCCACGCACGCTGAGTTTTCCACCGTTGAAGTTACGTAATGTTTTCGTAAAAGCATTAATGTCCGATGAGAATCCACTGAAGTTAAATGATTTGTAATGTTCAAACTTTGTAAATGCTCCTGGTCAAATATCTTAAGTTTTCCGATTAATAAGCGTTATAACAATCACATTTATAGTTTCCAAAGTTTATAGCACACTGACTATAGCAAACTAAGTGAAAATGGTTAGAGACGACTTGAATGGGTAATGAAGAAAAACTTTAATATAAGTTTAACATAACAGCAAATGTACAACGTTTCGACAAGATTTTGTCATCATCTGGTACCTGATACTCTCTTTTTTGGCGTGTCGCATTGGTTATACTCATAAGCATGTGGAGGTTTTCTAGAAATTTCAGTTTTACGTAACAATACTGAGCTACATTTAAGCGTTTACGTATATATATATATATTGTTGATTATTGCTCTCGAGAATCTTCTACAACTTTGGAGAATAGGCGGGAGTTTCGCAATACATGAGACCACTTCCAGGTTCTCAACAGGAATGAAGCCATTTGTGGATTTCCTCAACCATATACTCGGAACCAGTGATAAGACAGCAAATGATAATAAAGGACAAGAAGTCACCTATTTTTAGTACCACAAGTAACGAAAACCACCAAAAAACTTAGGCGAATGGACAGTTTAGAGAAACTAGGTATGATAACGAATATTTTGTTTTGTTAATCAGAATTGTCATTATATCTTGTTTAACGCCTTTAATTAATGCTTTGGTAATTGTAACGTCTCATTATGACTAGTAATTTTTGTTAATTGCAAATAGTGACTTTATTAATAATTATGTAAGTTTAAGTTTTAATATATTGTTATATCTCTATATTACAATGTTTAAGAGATTTCAGTTCTTTCTATTGATCTTTTTATCATCAGTACAATAATATCTCGTTATTTATGGATCTATCAATTTAGGCACTTGTATACAACAATCTAATCTGTTCCTTTGTGTTAATTATATATTGGACAATTGAATTCTCAATTATCGATAAATCACTTCAATACATTTTGAATATATATATATATATTCTATGTTAGAAGTAGTGTTGAATATGCTCTTGAAAATACATATATGAGTATAAAACTTGGGACTAATAAAATCGGTGACTCCTTACTAAAAGACTAGCAAAGTTACTCAACATGTGCTACATCTTAATAATGGTATTCTACTAATACTTTTCATTGCAGAAATATAAATATCCTCTGGAGGGGGGTTGTTATAGCCTATATGGTAACTTCTAAATTAGAGATCACCATGTGCAGCTTGTATTATTCCTTACTAGTTTTTCATATAATTGATATAGGAGATTGGATTAACTGAAAAATTCCGATACACACACATACACACACACCTTGCATCATCAAGTTGCAATCTGCGACCTGGAATCCAATCACTAAACATGCTTACCCTTTCATCCATGGAAACGTTATGATGCAATGGTCAATCCCACTGTTCTATTAGAATAGCCGAAGGGATGGCAGTGGATGATGTTGATCAGCTGCTTTCCCTCTAGTCTCTCACTTCAAAATTAGGGAAAGCCAACGCAGATAGCCCTCGAGTAGCTTTTTGCGGATTAAATAAACAAACAAATCTGATAAGAGAAGTGGCATTAAGTAATATAAAATCAAATATATATTTCAATCGTTGTAGATATAATAGGAACGCGTCTTAAGTGCTTGGAAGAAACTATACTAACCACTTTACGACCGTTGCCATATTCTTAACTTTTGAAATAAGAAGTTTAATACAGAAAAGAAAACGCTATTGTTGTTAAAAATGAAAGAGAGTTTCCTTGGTACTTCAATTCACTTGAAATGGGTCTTTAACGTTCATGGTGTCATAAACAAATCCACGTTTAAAGTATGTTTTATGTGTGAAATTTAACCTGTACGACACTGCAAGTTTTAACGTAGAATGTTTCTATACCAAGTCCCATGAGGCCTAGTATATCAGAAGGAAGATATAAGATTTCTAAAGTATATTTTTTCAGTCGTTATTCATGAAAATTGATGACATAAAAAGCGTCTAGACCAGTATTATGTTTATTTTATCCCAGCCCGCCTGTTGAGCCCTGGTACAAGAAAAAGATCTCGTCGGCACTGGACGTGGCAGATGTGAAATGATTGACATATCATAACACATTCTTCTTTCCTTCCTCCTATAAGTTCTTAGAACGATACGGCTGTTTTTAACATATATTTATTTATTTTATTTATGTCTAAGTGAAATTAACTCTAATAAAAGGTGGAATGACGTCATGGTATATGAAAATAGTGATGTTCTAATGGAAATAACGTTATGCAATATAAAATAAATATTTCATTACACTTCGAACCCGGATCAACTGCTTGGAAGGCAGCTATGCTAAGCACTGTACCACCATCCCAAAATTGGTGGTTTTTGAAATGTCAACTTTACTACAAATAACTGTTATTTTTCAAAAACAGAGGTAACTTCCTTGTCTAAGTACCCAGCTAAAAATCACGTGGAACGGATCTTTGTCCCGTATATTGTTTTAAACGAAGACACGTTCAGAGCCTGAAAGTTAACCTGAATGACAATGTTATTACAAAAATATAAAAATTTCAACACTAAAGTTAATTTAGCTTAAATGTGATATGTTATCTCATGAAGTTTATTATTGTTCACGGCTACAGTTCGTAATTAAACACAATTGTGATATTGCATCTAGTTTCAGAAAAACTGAGCAATTGCATTTAAATTATCATAAATATCAATTAATTGATAATTTTTGAACTGTTGTAAAAATAATAGTTTCATCATATCTCTTAATATCAAAATAGCAATAAAACACTTTTACCAAATTATATAATATTATACAATTGATATAAAAATATTAATATTGAAATTTAAAAAGTCATATAAGAAAAAATTTGAGAAATCAATTAAATGCCGCCTCCTCACAGTTAAAGCAAGAAAAACAAATAAATCATATGGAGTATAGACATCTAATTAACTCTACCTAAACACAAAATCATAAACTATTATTTAACTTTATCTAACTTTTTAATAAGTTTCATTGATTAACAAACAGTTCGGTAAATAATTTTACAATACCTTATTAGTATTGTTTTTCCTGTTTAAAGTTTTATGAAATAAAAATATCAGCGTGAGGTTTGAAATTTCTAATTTCTCCTTGAAAACTTAAATTTGAAGATTTTCTGTTGTGTTTTCAAAAATTAATAAAAATTTCAAAACTAAAGGTATAGGATAACAATAGTATATTGTTTAATAGTAGTATAATTTAAATAGGTGTAAAAGCTCCAACACGATTAAAAACCATTTAATTCTAGATATAAACCGTACAAACTCAACAAGAAGGAATTGTTAACAATAAGAAACATTATCAACATGAAAAATAGTTATACCAAAATTGTTCTTTAAACTAGAAAATGATCCTACAAAACCTATACTAACAGAACAGTAGAGTTATTAATTAAATGTAACCAAAAATAATAAAATTACAGAAGGAGAATATTTAGAGATAAGACCACTAGGGTAATTATCTTGAATTTTTCGTGGATTCCCCGAAATACACGAGGAAGATTGCTTGGTTAAATCTATAGTTTGTAATATGTATGTATTTATGAGCTGAGTTATTTTCTAATATTACGCTCATATTAACAATGCTGTATAATACATATTTGAATTTCTTCATCATATGAAACACTTACATTTTGGTGAGAATATTGCACGAGGTTTTCTATACTAATACTCTTTCGGCCTAGTAATGAAGACATAAGACCTCCAAACTACGATTCTTAAAACATTACTAGGATTTGTAACCAAGAAATCTTATTTTCTATTGAATAAAAATACTTAAGGTAACTATTTATAAATGAAACGATCCCAATTTCAATGTTTATCGTTAAGTGAAAAGATACTTACCACAGAGGTCACTACGATTCTTCTTAAGTAAATTGTAATTTCCTCGAATATATCTATAAGGTTTTTACGAAGTAGATTTATATGGTACAAGTTTTCCTAATGTCTTTATTAAATACATGTTTCGACATGCAAGTAACAAATTCGACTATGAACTTGTACGAGAAAGGAAATAGGTTACCTACAAGTATTATTGCGACGATACGCTATGAGAAATGTCCTTTTCTAAAGGAACATTTTTATAAAAACTCGTTTTCCTATCTCAAAAACCTTTTTTTATGGATTTTCTTCATTGGCCATAATGTAATATCGTACATCCATTTTCAGAAGGTCATTGAAGAAAAGCAACAACTTTTTAGCAACATTTAACTAAGTAGTTGACCCTAAAATGTGAAAGAAACGTGTGTCTCAAACGCTCTACAAATCTTTAACATAATGTAACAAGCTTTCAGATTTTCTTTAATATAGTTAATAATAGTAATCAGGACTTAAATTCCAATGAAGTAAATGCATTAATATCTCCCACACGTGGCTCATCGGCGAGTCTGATGACTTATGACACTAAATTTGCGTTTTGATACTCACGGTGGGCAGAGGACAGGTACCTCACTATGTAGCTTTGTACTCAACAGAAATGCTACAAACAATGTATCAGTACCTAACTTTTATATATTTAGGAAATTCCACTCAGTAATTTAGTGTTTAACATTCTACGATTTATGTCTTACTATTGAATCAGGTAAAAGAGGGAGAGAAACCGTCTAACCTTAAACCACCTGCCAACACATCTTAATAAATAAAATACATTTTTATGAGATATTTTAGAAGTTCGTCGAAGCTAAGATGGAAATTATCCATCGTATTTTATTAAATGGATTAAATAATATAATGGGATTTTCACTTAATAATTGATCGTGATAGTTCCCAAGAAAACAGTACATGTAGGCTAAGTGAACGATTTCGTGAACATTTAAGATCAATACCTAAACGCACTACTAAATTTCCTGTCACTGTGTATTTTAATTCCTTTCTGGATAATGACATTGATGGCACTCAAACGATTGATGCCAAACAGGCCCGAAGGACTAGATAAAATGAATAAAATTTAACACGTCTTTCTCTTCCATCTAAATGCAGAATCACCAAATAATAACAGTGAAAAGTTTACTTTATTTTTTGTTCTTGTGTTGAGGGTTTCCAAACCAACCACTTTTCTACTCTGTCTCTGCTTTACAATTATTTTTCATATGATTTATTAATTACATTGGCCAAAGAAACATTTTAATTCAGACTTATTTTCTACTCTTTTTGTTTAGGTGAATTAACAAAAGTAAGATTTTAGTTTTATTTTATAATTCCAGCCTCCTCCCCTCAAATATAGGTATACTGTAGGATATTGTGTCTGTGTTCGATCTTAAGTACTCATTGTCAAAAAGTCTTGGCTAATGGAGCTTACATTTTATTTATCACAACCGAAAATCTAGCCCCCACTTTCAATGTGTATCATGATTGCTACAAACGGCGGATTGGGATCTGTCTTGATAGATTGAGATCCTCTAAACGATTGTCGAAGTTAGATAATATACAAAAACACTTAGAGTCAAATGCCTGTTGTTGTTTTAGTGCAAAGCCACACAATGGCCAACCTTGTGGAATGTAACCACGCATGCTAAAGTCCCAAGAGGTACCGCTAACATACCTGGGAAATAGATTGAGATGATGTATCAAAGTTTGTTGAATAAAAGACATTTCTTATATTTGACTCTATCTAAATTGGACTTAATTATCCTGCTTAACATCATGACAGTCGTTCTTCACGAAAACTGATCATATAAACTGAGCGTAGATTACTACTATTTCCTTGTATCTGATGAATCCTGGTTTGAGGAGAAAAGGTTCATCGCTACTGGATATGGCAGATATATTGTGGTTGACATAATATGTTCTTCCTTGCGTTTGCACCGATGTTCTTAAGACAATACGACTGTTCTAAACATTTATTTATTTCGTAAACATTCGAAGCTCTCACCAATTCTTATCAGATGGACTATTGATAAATAATAGTTGCTTAAATAAGTTATATTACAATTTTCGAGTGTTTAAGGCAGCTCGCTTTTGTAATAAGACGTAGCAGCGATATTTTATATTAACTATTACATCTTTTAATTCACCTTGAATAACGAATTGGTCATACTCATCCCACTGGATAAGTTTCATCAAGAAACATAGCCTGTGCTACCTCAGCAAAGTGTTCATTATATTTCTGCCATTCAGTATTTCGTCCTTTTTGTTTGATGTTGTGAAACGCGTATGTTCAAAAAAGGATTTAATGCCTAAAATTCAACACCATAAAAGCCAACAGCTTTCTATACGTAGACCTTCCTTCATCAGGCGTAAGCAGGGAATGACTAAGTCAAGTGAAATAGAATAGAGTGACGTCATGGTATATAAAGATAGTGACGTAGTAAGAGAAATAATGTTATACAATATACTCTTTAAAACAATTGCGACGGCCGGGAATCGAACCCGGGTCAACTGCTTGGAAGGCAGCTATGCTAACCACTATACCACCGTCGCTATATAATATCAGTTTCACTACAATCTACTACATAAATGTAATTTCCTTGTCATGGGTACTCGGCTTAGTTCATGTGGAACGGGTCTTTATCTCATATATTATTTGATATCATGGCACGTTCTGTGTCTGGAAATGTTATCTTAAAAGCATTTAATTTTCAACACTAAAGCTACCTTAATTTTAAAAAGAGGGATGTTATCTTCTGTATCATAAGGATTATTATTTTATTTTCATTTCCTGCCCACTGCTGTAGTGATTAATAAACGTAATTCTAATAAATTAGTAACTAGAGAAAAACTGAACGATCCAATTTGAAGTATTACACATGTCATCATTTTTTGATCGACAGTAAAAATAATAATGTTTCGCATATGCCTGTTAATATTCAAGTAGCAATAAATCACTTTTGAGAAATTAGGTAATATTGTAAAACTAATAAAAAAATATTAAATTTTGAGTTAGAAAAGAAATATAAGTAAAATTTTGAGGAAACAATTACAAAACGCCACGCCCCTTCAAAGTTAAGAAAATAAAAACAAAGGAATTATGTAGACTAGCAAAATATTTGCAGTTAAATTACCATGTTTATTGCAACAGTACTTGTTTAAATACAGGATTAATACCAAAGAATTCTAATCGCAGACACCGAAATCTATAAGTGTACTTGTCTGAGGCCTAAGATTAGTTAGGCCTTTATTAAGTACGGCCTATGTTCAACAAAGAGATAAGCTAACATTGTAACTTTTATAAGTTTTTTGCTTTAGTTTATTTCGGGCTAAACTTTACCGTAATTAATACTATCAATAGATAATCTTATAATGTCATTCTATGGCATAAAGTTAGACCTAAAGTTAGATAAGCCTTTAATATGTTGTTCTACATAATGTCTTCTAAAGTATATTTACAGTCACTATTTGTTTACATCCTTTGAAATAAAGTGCAATAACATCCGATTTTAGATAGTTAGGTGCGCGCGCATTTTCTGGGTGGAGAAAAATCGAGTATTATTATAATGGATTAAACACATCTAATTAATTCTACGAAATAACAAAGTCCTAACTATTTTTAACATTATCGAAAATGTTAATAAGTTTAATTGATTAATAAACGTAAGGATAAATAATGATTTATTTTCCAGTCTTCATATTAACGTGATAAATTTATAACGCATGTTTATATTTTCAACGAAATTAAGGAAAACCATTAGCACGAGGTTTACCTGTTTATTGTCTTTTGAAAAATTATTACGTGATGTTTCACAAAAATTAAAATAATATCGATTGATAGTTTTTCATCTTAAATAGTTGGAAATGGTTCACCATTAAACAATTTAAATTTAGGTATTTACCATAATATCTCAATGAAGGAGAATTGTTAGCAATAATGAGCTCTATAATAATAAGAAAGTAGTTATATTAAACCTGTTAAAGTCAGTGAGCTAGTTTTTATTTTTTTAAAATGAAGTATTTAGTGCCAGGTTCATTAAATTAAAAAAAGGATCCTATAAAACCTAGAGTAATCTACAGCGTTATTTATTAAATGTAGACAATAGCTTTAAATCTCCACATCAAATGAAACATTTACATTTCGATAAGAATTTGTGTTGTCGAAGTTTGTTCCTTTGGCCTAGTCATGAAGATATAATATTTCCAAGGTATGTTTTCAGAAATTGTTAGGAATTGCAACCAAGACATCTCATTTTCTATTTAATACGAAGTTTTAGAGTAAGTACTTGTATACGTTTGTGCCCTTGTGTAATTCCAGAAAAGTACAATATTTGTCATTAAAGCAAAAGATATCACTGTTGGCTGTTTAGTCAGTTTAGTCTTCCAGTGGGTGAACAATTAGTTTACCGACTTACGACGCTCAAAATCTGGAGTCGACACCCTAGCGATGAACAGAGTGCGGATAGCTAATTTTGTAACTTTTCACTAAACATCAACAACAACAGTTTATCTTATTCGTCGAAAAAATAGCTGATACAGCGTCGGAGATGCTTTTAATGTGAGTTTTATTTTCCTCAAATACATCGATAAAGTTTTAATTACAAATTTTCCTAATTTCCTTTATTAATCATATTTGTGGCCACTTAATTAATTAAAGTTCGACTATAGATCTGAATGAACAAATAAACAAGTTCCCATCGGATATTGTTGCGATAAAACACTACACGTACATTATTTAATGGAAGAATATCTTCATAAAAAATCGTTTTCTTCCTGTAAAACCTGTTTCAAAGAGGTGCTACATTTCGCTACATGCAGTTTTAGAAAAGCGGATTTCGATACTCGTGATGGGCACAGCACAGATAGTCCATTGTGTAACTTTCTGCTTAACAACAAGCAATTTCATTGGATAGAACTATGTGAAAATGAAATTAGAAAATGCTACATAACCCTAACTCCTCTGCAATCGCATCTTAGTAAATAATATGTATTTTTATCAGATACTTAAGAATTTTGTCGATGCTAAAATGGAAATTATCCATCGTATTTAATGAACCGGATCAGCAAACATATTAAACTTTTCACTGAAAAGCACGACTTAGAAAACTGTTGTTGTCTTTATAGTGTTAGTTTTCCTATAGTGGAAACAGTACATGTGGACAATTTGAACGATTAAGTGAATATGTAAGGGATGTGGTGTTCGTGAAAAATTCATTATTTCTGAACAAATCATTACGGTGAATCATGGGTATCGATTCAGAGTCCAACATGAATCGATTCTTGTGATTAACTTGATGAAAAAACCACGTGACAAACTAATAATAGATGTTCATAAAATGAATCAGAAACTCTTGAATTTGGTACTATAATCATTCTGGAATTTTCAACTCAAATGTACACACAAAATCCACATTATAATAATAACTTTGGAACATTAACAAGGAGCTAGCTAGCTTTGTCCATCGTTATTCACCAGCCACGCACGCTGAGTTTTCCACCGTTGAAGTTACGTAATGTTTTCGTAAAAGCATTAAAAAGGGCCTACAAAAAATATATCTTATAGATGACTAAATGTCCAAGTGAGATCTCAGTTTAGAGAAGTTTGCAGCGCTACCTGTACTTCATTACTCGAACTATTGAAATCATATGGTTGGAAAATATGTTAATATTTCACTATTCCATCGGTTATTGTGTTTATTTTTTATTTTTTTTGTCATTTAGTACAAAATATACAATTGGCTATCAATACTATTCACATCGCGAGTAACGAAACCTCAATTTTAACGTTATAAACACTCCAACTTTATTTGGTTAAAGAACAATTATTTTTTGGGGTAGATTTTTTATTATTTAATGGCGTGAATAAAACAGATCTTATAATTTTTATTACGCTAAGTTTATTCAAAGCCATTTTCATGTAATTGCAAATTGTATTGATATTATAAGTTAAATGTGAGTTTATGTATCTTTATTTTGTCTAAAGATAGACAATAATCCTTCTTTCAGAAGCCATGCTTCCAGGTTGCAATCTGCGACCTGGAATCCAATCACTAAACATGCTTACCCTTTCATCCATGGAAACGTTATGATGCAATGGTCAATCCCACTGTTCTATTAGAATAGCCGTCTAGATGAAAAAACCACGTGACAAACTAATAATACATGTTCATAAAATGAATCAGAAACTCTTGAATTTGGTACTATAATCATACTGGAATTTCCAACTCAAATGTACACACAAAATCCACATTATAACAATAACTTAATAACTATATTCATAATAATAACAATTAGTGACCATCATAATTATTATTGTTATTATCATCCTTATTATTATTTATATTACTAGAGAAATTCTAATGCATGGAATAAATGTGACAGTGTTCTTAGCAGCTAAAATTATGAATTGAAAAAGACTAGGGAACACAAAAAAATGTCTAAAACTATGCAAACACATAGACAACACGTTTATAAAGTTATTAGCCAAACCTCAACCCTCGAAAGTTTCGTATTTAGATAGCACTGTGCCGTAATATATACAAGAGGAAGAAAAAGCCTTCATAACTGATAAACCGTTCAGAAGTAAATAACACGGTTTATTGCAACAAATATGATACATTCGAGTCTCTTACTTTAACCGTGTAGAATGTAAGTAAATTATTGGGGGGAGGGGGAGCGTACTGGGTTTATGATACATTCGAGCCTCTTACTTTAACTGCGTAGAACGTAAGTATATTATTGGGGGGAGCAGACTGGGTTGTGGTGTTTAAATAGTTGCCTTTTTTATTCAGTTTCACTAGCTACAGCTGATATATTTTTCGTAAGGTTGTTAAACTGTTGGCTAAACTATGTTGAATATTTCATGTTCGAATGTTTTTTCGATGAATTTTACAAAAACGTGTTCTTTTGTCAACCTGGGTTTCATGTTTTTAACACATACTTCTAAATTTTGAAAATTGTAAAGGACAAGATAAGAAATATTGCACCTAGAAATGTATTAGGCCTAATACTAACGTTCTTATGACAAATATAATTGTAATCATTCCTCATCAGTTTGTAAAAAAATGCTTACATCCCATAACAATTATTGTTGTGTCAAATGGCTTACATAAATATTGTTTCGATCCCTGGTGTGCTTGTGGTATTCCAAGCGATCTGAAGAACTGTGCATTGAACGAAACGTGCAGTCGATGTGGAAAATACAATGTAGTTGGAATACTATTAACATACACTCTTCTAATCATAGAAAATTCTATCATACTAAATAAAGAATGTAAAGTTTAAAAATGTAATACTCCTAATATTAATGTCTTATGAAAAGTATAACTGTAATCACTCCTCACCGGTTTGTTGTTGTATTAAATGGATTATGAAGCACAACTACCGAGACAACCAACTTTAGATTGTATATTTAGTCATTTTCTGTTCAAATAAATAAACTTTCACAATCAAGCGTTTCATTCTATGTTGGTTTTGTTTCATTGAATTAATCTTTTGCTAACGTTTACTATGCGAATTTATTCGTCACTTAGCTAATGTCTTTTGTATTACCCAGAAAAACTAAATTCATCAGCTTGGCTTTAAACTTTTAATATCACTCTATCTAAGAATTAAACAGATAATTTTACTATAAATAGATTATCTTGTTGTTGCCTTGCTTCGCGGGCTTCTCTCGTTACTAGACATCATTATACACCACCTTGAATGGAAGTTACTCTGTAAGCAAAATCTACATTTACTGATAAATGAAGTAGTCTTCTGCTGTTACTGCACCTCAGTCTCCATCTCAGAGATGTGGTGTTGTTATTTTAAGAGAACCTTGTGTTAGTAGCACTTGATATTTTTCATGGCTTACCACCACTACTAAGTGTAATGTCTGTCTCTTAAAACATATATTGTTGTCTTACTAGTTCATGCATATTGTGAGGGACCCAAAATAGAGCACTATTCTACTGATAGAATATTCACTGGCACTTTAATTATCTCTAACTGGATCATATAGTGGATTTCAATACACACCTTACCCTATCCTCTCTAGTTAAACCCTAAAAAGTTGGGCAATGCTAATAGACAAATCTTATCTGTTGAATGACCTATTTAGTTTACCTAATCACAAAAGAAATTCTTCTCTGGAAATAATCCGTTATTCATTAAGTTCAAAGATCACATCATGAACTTTCTAAATATGTGCTATCAACTTTTGTTTATCTCCACTTAAACCTACCTCAACCTTTGGCTCTTTATTAAGCCATGTTATTAAGATCTAATAGGTGAAATATGGTCTCGGTTGGTCCACATATCCTACAAGAAAGAGTTCTTCTTTTGAATATTTAATTTCATAATTTACGATAACACGCTTAAATATAATAAGATAAAGTTCCATCTATATCTTAGAAGCAGCTCGGGAATGAAGTGGCACCAAATCCATACCCAGTAATTATATCCAATATGATATGATTTTAAGATATTGTTTTTGTTATGTAGTCCTCTAAGTTAACATAGCTATGAGCCTCAGACATTGCCTACGGAAGCCACTTTAAATACTAATATGGAATAGCCCTCCTTATTTTCTGTGGTAATTTGTAATGTATAATGTTGATATTGATTTGTGTCTCGTTATTTAGTATAACTAATCTAGGATAAACTACCGTCCGCCAATGTTTGCTAACTATAAATCAACATAAGATATCTAAGAACTCAGCTCAGACAATATACTTGCCATTAGCAAACTTTGCAAGTATGGCTCATTGCCAGGATCATCCACTCGACTAGTTGACCATATTGAGGATGATACAAACTTTAAGATCTCAAGAATTCAAGTCAGGAAATAGCTGTTTATGAAATATCACACTTCGTCTTTATGAAGATCAAGTGGAAGATCAATTCTTAAAATAATATTCTTCCACAAATATCTTCATTTGCTTCTTTGTTGTTAGATAGCATCAATATCTAGCTGTTATTAACTATCCCTAGTCTCAGCTAAGGTCATTCTTCTGAGTTTCCTGCACTCCAAACGGTACAGATTACATGAATTGATAATTCTAGCTCCTAATCCCTAGGATCAGGTGGTAGTGATTATACTCTCTGGTTACCAAGAATTCAAAAGTCATTTCAGAGAGACATTAACTTCCCCTATATAAACATGATTATATTAATGTCACTACTACAGAGACTCGTTCTTCACACGATAATTTACACTAAAAACGAATTTAGAACTTTAAAAGAACAAATTGCCACTTGTTAATAAATATCTGATTCAGTAACAAGATGGTATCTATATCACAATTAATGTCATCATTGTCGATAATGAGCTTAATTTCATAAGAAGGTTAACTCAAGACAAGAACTTAATTCAACACTTGCCAAAATGCATCAAAATGAAAGCTCATATCTTTCATTTTAACGAAATAATTTGTCTTCCTACGTGAGTCTAACCAAAAGGATTATAAGTGTAAAAATCATGGGGATATCATCTGAAGCTCAGATATATCTGAACTGATTTCTTGATCTTTAATCTCTGCTAGCCTTATTAGCCATTACCTTTACATTATGAAGAAACTCAAGTAGTATTCTGACGAATGAACTCTTGTATGGTCTAAAGTATATTTCCACAATAAGAAGTTATTCAAAGGTTTGGTAAGGACTCCTCGAACTCTACACCAAACATCTTTATATTATCCACATAAACTAAACGACACTCCCACTGGTGTCTTTGAGGTTATAAATTCATCAACCTCTGAAATGATGCTGGATCATTACAAAAGCCAGTGGCACAGCGGTATGTCTGCGGACTTAGAACGCTAGAAACTGGGTTTCGATACCCGTGGTGGGCAGAGCACAGATAGCCCATTGTGTAGCTTTGTGCTTAACTTCAAACAAACAAAAGACAAATGGTATTACCAGTAACTCATTCCAGTCCAAGTCTTAAATTGCCTGACTTCAGAAAATTCCACTTGCACTCAGATATTAAATCAAGAGAGATGAGCTACTGTTCCCATTATTGTCTATTAAAGAATCAGTTAAACAAGGAAACGAAAATATATCCGAACGAGTGTAAGCATTCATTCAAAAAACCTTTGTTTTTACGGAAAATGAATATTGGTGATGAAAAAAAATTCTCGAAAATTTTCACCAATTTTGTTTAACCACTTCCTCTTTTAGGCTTTTAATATATCCCAACTCATTAGCTATAAGTGATGCTTGTTAGTAGAATATTTAACTTACTAAGAACTCTCTCCAAGATTGATCGTTCTTTTGCGAGGAAGAAATCTAAATGGTAAGAATAAAATATTTTTCTTTAACGATGAAATAATCTTATTTCGAAATTTCAATATTCTACCTTTAATAAATAGTTCTACTAGTAGGACTGACAAATATATCCACTCTACACATGTCCTATACAGATTTGTGCGACGGTTCATTACAAAGAAAATGTCTTTCCATATTTGAAGAAATGCTAAAATGAGTTCAACAAAACACTTCCCAAATATAAACACCTGAGTTGACAAAGCTATCGCGACGAAACAAGAGGTATGGAACACTTGAACCTAAGTACTAAACATTACACTATTTGACATGCGACTCTTGCGTAAAAGACATCTTGAAATAGCATTTGAAAACAACCTGTGCCAGTACTGCACTACTGGACATGCGCAAAAAGCATCACAAAACCTACACGAAATGACTTGTGGGAATGAAGTACGAAGATGGACGTAAATTGGAAATTGGAAACACAAAACATCATTTGTGTTTTCAGGCAAACGAGATGGTGGCGTTTAAAGAAGCTGTTCGAAATGTAAAAAAAAAAGGTTAGGCATAAACTATAAGGCAATATTGGAGCAGTTGGAAACGTTGCAGTTTCTCTGTGTTATAATACAGCATTCGTTTGTAATTTTGGCGACATTGTGTGGAAAAAAGTGTCATTTTCACATTGTTAGTAAGCAGTAAAAATGGTATAATTATTGTATACATTATTAGGGGGCTCAAAATTACAAACTATGCAATTTTTAGTAATATAAGTGGTATTAATTTAAGTTACTCTCTTATCAGATCTAGGCCTGGCATGGCCTGGTAGTTAAGTCGCTAGCTCGCAATCCGTGGGACGCGAGTTCAAATCCCGTCATGGAACATGCTCAGCCTTTCAGCCATGGAGGCATTATAATTTGACAGTCAATCCCACTTTTCGCTGAGAGAAAGTAGTCCAAAAGTTAGCAGTGAGTGGTGTTGACTAACTGTCTTCCCTCTAGTCTATCACTTCAAAAAGAGACAGCTAGCGCAGATAACCCTCGAATAACTTTGTGTGAAATTCAAAATTCAAAAACTTATCAGATCAATATTTTCATCTTGGTATGCAAGATGAGTTAAAGATTTAAATATTACAAAGAAGAAGAAGAAAATATCTGAATATTACATCTTGGTGAAACAACTGGAATACCTTAAACAGTAAAAGGTCAGTAATATAATAAAATATTTATTAAGAAGTAAAGCATCTTCCAACTCTCCATCTAATAACAGTTTGAAGTTCTGGATTAAAAATGATAATGGAAAATGTTTCATACAACTTTTAGTTAAGTATTCTGCCGAAGGTTATACGCAGTTTGGTAGTGAAGCTAATCATTAATTATTGTATAATAACAAGATTTTATAGATTATTCTAAATATTAAGAAAGTGTTTCGAGTGTGTATATGTGTTAAATATAGGTGAGCTGATTATCAGAACCACGTGTCTTCAGTTGTTTCGAATGTGTATATGTGTTAAATATAGGTGAGCTGATTATCAAAACCACGTATCTTCAGTTTGGTGGTGTAGCTAATCATTAATTATTGTATAATAACAAGATTTTATAGATTATTCTAAATATTAAGAAAGTGTTTCGAATGTGTATATGTGTTAAATATAGGTGAGCTGATTATCAGAACCACATGTCTTCAGTTGCAGGACAAGTTTTATATATATGACAGCTATAATAATATTATTGAAATATTTTCCCTGTTTCATTACTTTTCATTCAAGTAAGTGTACAAGACTGTGCTGGTAGGTATTTTCTTTGTAAAATTCTTCTATAAAAGGTGAGTTCAGGGTATTGATGACATCATACCACGGAGAGCAATAACATCTCCTTTTTAAGCACAATTTACATTGTTTTGTGACGGTTGACGAAGCAAGTGTTTTTTGTTGTTGTTGTTTGCATTATCTATGGTTGACTTGTTTAGTCTTGGTTTTCTCATCGTTTCTTTAGCTTAGATAATTTGTCCATTTGTAAAGATTAACAGCCTTATAAGCACAAATTAAGTAACGAAGAACAAACACAAATTGTTTTCTTCCTTTTCGCGGGTTGCTTTGTAAATCTGCTTTCTTACAGTTGTTTAAACGAAAACAATGCTGTATCTCCTCATTTAGTGTTGCTAAGTTGTTTGGATATTTTTCTCTTTTGATGTAACTTGAGGCTATTTTCTTTTATTTTTATCTATAGGTTTTTCTAAGTTATTTTATTATTTGTTGTTATAGTAATATATATTTTCAATAGTTTATTTGAGTACTACTGTTAAAACATCTTTTTAATTTACTCTATCACTATTGTTATAAAGTAATATTACTGTTTTGGGGTTGTTATATGTTTATTTGTTATTGCTCTTGTTAACTTCTTTTATCTGTTTCTTTACATAGGGAATTATTAGCTTGTCTTATTCTTTATTTGTTAAATATGTTTGTATATGACTTATCAAATAGACCTTGTTCATTCCATTAATTAAAAAGATATGCTCTTCTAAGAGATATTAATAAAACAACGTAATAATTTTAAACACATGTTTCCAAAACGTAAATGCAACAATGCTTTCTTTTACTTTCATGACAAGTTTTATGTAGATCTAAAGTGCTTCTCTGCATCCTACAAAATAGTTACAAGTAAGCGTGTGATGTTTACTGATTTTCTTAGTTTAGAAAACCATGAACACTTTTCAATATACTAATACTTTAAATCAGTATATTGAGTTTAATATAGAATTTAAACCTTTATACTTTACTTTCTAATCCATAATAGGAACCACATAACAGTTCAATGAGAAGTAAACAGGGGTAGCTAGTTATCTCATATTTTAGCTGCTCCGTTTGATAGGAAGGAGTAAGTACGTTTTAATTGTGTTCTTTTCTACGCTTCTACTGTAACCGAAATCTTGATTATCTTTGTTCTATAAAGGAAGATAGCTTTTAGTTTGTGGAGGAGAATGTGGTGTTTAAAACAAAAACTTTTTGCCAGTCTGTGCATCAGTTCTGTTTTGCTTTCAGTAAAAATAAGATCTCTGGTCTCCACTCATTTAACACGATGTCAGTGAAATTAATTATTGTGATATATAGCATACATTTTGGTTGGACTATCAGTCTCCAATATCTCTTGACAAGAGAACTCCAACTTTCCTTTAAAAACAGATTTTTGTGAAATTGTTTTGTATCTCAACTAACACAAACCTAACTGGAAATTATACTATAATATAGTCCTTGGAATCTAGTCTGTGTAACACTACAATAGTATAGCAGTTAACATTTAAAATGAAATGAGGCTCTCGACTAATATATGACAATGATAATATTAATATGTCAACTATGAAACTGTTATAAACAACGAAAATATCATCAGGTATAATACCCAAATTTTAAACGAAAAATAGTCTAAACAAACAAAAGCAGTCAGTTAACCAAGTTGTTTAATTTATTCTTAATTTAGTATGAAACTAATTACCTAAATTCCTACAGTAATGAGAGTTTCTTAATTGCAGTAACAATGAAAGTCCCTAGCATATGAATAAGTCTACTTCTTCAACAATAAGAAGTACCTAGCTTATAAATAAGTCTACTTCTTCAACAATAAGAAGTACCTAGCTTATAAATAAGAGTACCTCTTCAACAATAAGAAGTACCTAGCTTATAAATAAGAGTACCTCTTCAACAATAAGAAGTACCTAGCTTATAAATAAGTCTACCTCTTCAACAATAAGAAGTACCTAGCTTATAAATAAGAGTACCTCTTCAACAATAAAGATTCCCTAGCTTATAAATAAGTCTACCTCTTCAACAATAAAAATTCCCTAGCTTATAAATAAGTCTACTTCTTCAACAATAAAAATTCCCTAGCTTATAGATAAGCTTACCTCTTTAAATTTCTAAGCAGTTATATCTAGTGGCAACCTTTTACACTTATTGAACAAACATTTACATAAAAATACAATAACAAGTGTAATCATGTATAATATCAAAAACTATTACATTATCATTGCGATAACTTTATACCCTACATTTGAAACATTACTTTAAATAGTTTCCTTCAGTTAAGATAAATATAACTATGATAACACTAAATATAAAATTTCATAATCTACGGATATGCTAAAAACAAACTAACTTGATTAATTCTATAATTCAGTTATTATCACTAGAAAGGATGGAATTATACATTCCCTCCTCTATCCTTTAGAATACGACCTCGTATTTTTCAATATATTGTGGATATTGTAGTCTAAAGCAACTAAGTATTACCATTATAAATTTTGAAAGCAAACTTCAACCACGAGGTAAATCGTATTTTCCAAAATTAACATAGTATCTACTTTAAGGAAAGTACACGCACCTCTTTCCACAGATTATTAGTTCCAGACACTTAGTGGGTCAAACATAAATTCTCTTTCTTCATCCTTAAATTTACAAAACAAATGAAATCTTACAATAATAATTCAAATAATGTTAAGTGATAGCTATGCCTGATAAATTCTTTTAAGTACAGGGTTTAGTCAGATCTGAAAATACTATAAAAATTAAAGCATTTTTTGTACAGATACGCACATACTGTGAAGAGTTGGTGTAAGATCAACGATGACCATAATCCCGGGGGTGATGAATCCGGACGATATTTGATAATAGCAGAAGATGAAATTGCAGAATAAATCTGGACGACATTTAATAATGGCAGAACATGAAATTGCGGGCATGATCACCAAGAGCAGTGGGATTTCATGTCCTATAGGATTCTATTTTTTCTTCGCCTTCTGGAAAATAATCTTTATCTGTCAGTAAGTTGTTCGTGATGGTTCACGTGACAAGAGCTCTAGTCAGGATACATGAGTACCAGAGATGATGATGTGTTTGAGGTAAATAGAAAGAAAAAAAAAGAAACATCAGTAGAAAATTAAGCATGATTTTCTATTTACCGTATTAACTTCTTTCCACTGCTTATTTAATCAACATTCCCATTAAAAAGTGAGCAAGCTGAATTTTACTGCAAGTAAATTAATGCATACAGTCTATTTACTTACTGAACACAGTTATTAACGCGTTTAAAATGATGCATAGATGTAAACTCATATGAGGAGAAACATTAACAACTAAACATGATAGCAATTAAACACACATATCTTTACACAATCCACACGCTTTGTCACAGATACGAAACTACCCCATTTCAATTCTTCACACCAGACGAGTGGGTGAGGCTTATTCCTATTATATTATACACTACAAGACATCAGTTAGCATTCGTATAACCTTGTCTTAACAAGATGATGTTCATCTAGCAAAGAATGTTTTATTAGAATCAATCTGTCAAGCTATTGTAAACAGATTTAAGTAACTAAAAGTATGTGTCCAGCAATTTTCTGGTTTTCTTCGCCTGTATCTCTCATAAACAGGTTAAATATACTAAACGTTGGGGAAAACAGAAAAGAGGAACTCATCATCAGTAGACTAAAGCCTGGGGCTCTAACTAATTTCCACTTCTTATTGGAAAGCACGACAATGAACGATGTTGAAGATGCGATGAGACAGAAACAGAAATCTGCAGAAGGAAGTATAAGAATAATCGATGCTACAATATTAGGAAGTAAATGGAAACTTACAAAACTTTTCCAAACTTCCTTTAAGCTAAATATGTATTTAAAAATATTAAATAGATATGCTAGTTTTAGTTCGTTGTTAACTTTGCATTACATTTATTTCACGTTTTAAATACTTCACAGTTATTTGGAAGTCTCGTGAGATCATAAAAGCTGCTGGACGACCTCGCATATCTTATATTAGTCTTTTCTGGCCTAGCTATTGCTTCCGGTTTCTTTACACATTTCCTTATGGCGTAAAGCAGCATCAAAGATCAAACACAACCCTTATTTCATAGGAATATCAAACACAGATGCTTCCTTTTAAAAAAACTTTCAACTAGCCTGCTTAGAAAACCGCCAAATGAGTGTACCAATCCACTTGGCTGTTTTCGCTAAATTCATGCTTTCTCTAAACGGCGTGGTAACAATTTGCATTGAAAACTACACTTTTCGTTTGTTTTATAAAATAATTGTATTTAACTTTTGATTTTCTTATCATTAAAATTGAACTACCAAATACATAAGCTCTCTTTTGATGATTTTTTTAAACCAAACATTTTGCTAGAAAAAAATATATATTTCAGAATAGTTACATTCGTTCTGTTATTGAATATCTATCTTTATTTACTCAGTTCGTCTTTAACGAAGAAAAGTCCATCTTTCAAAAACGCTCGAGTTAGACGGTTGTGTATATTTGTCTTAAATTGATTTTTGAACCTAGATGGTTTCTTAACATTATAAATAACTTTATTTACTTAAATAGCATAACATAATGTTTAGGGACAACAATGGGCCTATTGGTCCATCTAGGCTGTCCCATCCTCTAAACTATACTAAAACTATTAAATAAAAAATTAAAAAATGCATCGCCCAACTCACTAAATGAACTAAAACTTTTTGTAACACGGCAGATACATTTAGCTCACAGCCAGCAACACACAAGAACTTAATATCGTCAGCAAATGTACATAATTTATTGACCCTTCTTTCATTAATGTAAATTACAAAGAGCAAAGGTCCTAAAACTGAGCCCTGGAGTACCCCACTTGTGACATGAATCCAGTTTTACTGAACTCCATTTATAGGAATCTTTGTTTTCTTCCATCCAGCCACTCTTCTATCTAATTATCCCCCACACCTATAGAGAAAATTTTTACAAGCCTTTTATGTGGCACTTTGTCAAATGCTTTCTGATAATCCAGATACACCAAATATGCCCCTTACTCTCATCTACATAAGCAGTAACCTTTTCAAAGCATGTAAAAAGATTTGTAAGGTAAGATTTTCCTTTAGTGAAACCATGTTGACTATCCAATAAAATTCTGAACTTTGTTAAATGACTTTGCAAAGCATCTTCATTCAGACTTTCTAAAACTTTTCCCCAACTGATGTAAGGCTAATAGGCCTATAATTACTGTGCCGTTTTTCATCATCTCCCTTGTAAAGGGGAGTGACATTAGCTAACTTTCAATCCTCTTGTACCTGTTCACTATTCAAGGACTTACAAAAAATAGTAGCAAGTGACTTACATATCCAATCTTCAAAACCCTTGGGGAAATACTATCTGGCCCAGGAGACTTATCGTTTCTTAAACTTCCCAATTTTTTCCTAACAAGCTCAAAATTACTGTGATCATCTTGTTCGATACTGCTTCCATCTATCAACTGTCCAAGATGAAGAATATTGCTTAAATTATCATTAGTAAAAACTGACAAAAAGCTGAACTTAATATCTTAGCCATCTCATGATCATCAGATACAAGTTTTCCTGTATTATCCCTCAAAGGTCTTATTTACCCCCATCCTAAACTTTTGTTTACCCTTAATGTATTTAAAAAATCTTATATTGTTAATTTTTACATTTTCATACATCCTTACATTTTTTCATACATCCTTTTTGATATCCTAATTTCCTATTTTACAAACTTTCTTGATCTTCTATAATATTTCTTAAATTTGTGATGTTTTTCTTTAATTTAATCTCTTATACCCTTTGTGATCTAAATTGGTTTTTTACTTACAGCCACCTTCTTCTTTCTATAAGAAATGTGTTTATCTTGAATACTTAATAATTTATCTTTAAAAATTTTCCACGTCTGATTAGTGTCTCCAAATAACTCGTCTGCTCAATTCAAAACAAATAATTATTGCCGCATCCCTTCAAAATTTTCTTTTTTGAAATTTATAACTAAAATATCACTGTTCTTTATATCCATATGTAGCAAAACATCGAACCTAATAAAGAAATTATCACTTCCATTCAGACGTTTCCCAATTTTCACCCTCTCGATCATTTCTATATTTGAGGTTAACAATAAATCTAAAATAGCATTGTTTCTAGTAGGTTCCTTGACTAATTGGTGAAGAAAGCCATCCTAAACAGTTTATAAAAACCTTTCTCCCTCATGGTTTGACTCTATTATTTCCCAGTTTATATGCTTGAAATTAAAAGCACCCATAATTATGACTTCATTAACAGTTGGAATCTTAATCTCATTGTAAAGTTTCTCGCTAATTTCATCAGTATCATTTGGTGGTCTGTAACAAATTCCCACTAAAAGTCTTTTCCCTTTATATCCACTAATAGAAACTCAAATCGATTCAATCTTCTTGCTATTATTTTTGATATCCTCAGTTTCAATAGAATTTCTGTCATTAAAATCATCTACATTCAACCATGTTTCAGTTATTCCCATTATATTAAAATCTTCCATTCCTATTAGTGCTCTCAGGTCATCTATATTATTTCTTACACTTCAAGCATTACAACGGTACCAATTAAGCCTATTCTTATAACTACTTCTATATTCATTTCCTATGCTAAACTTTTCTCTACTTCTTATCCTTTTCTTATCTAGTCCTAGTTTAAACTTCCCTTACAGCTGAGTTAATAGCCTTAGCATACAAACCAGCCCCTGCCCTATTTAAATGTAAACCATCCATTCCAAAAAGCTCCTTTCTTCCACTGAACCGATCCCAGAAGTCCAACCAGCCAATCGTCTCATCCTTACATACTAACCTAAGCCTAGCATTTAGCCCTAGTGACCGTTAGTATCACGTTAAGTAAATATTATATCACTTGGTGTTAATTCTTTTTATACCTTTCTGGTTTTCTTTAACTTAGATGTTTACATTATTTTTGGCTAGAGGCAGTTCTTAATGTTTCGTGATCAGAGCATGGCTTATTGACTATAATTTTATTTAAAGTTTATGAAAAGATTAGAACGGCATAAAACGCGAGTTAGGTAAGACTAAATCAGATTGCTCATTGATTAGATGGTCAGTTACAGTTCTTGATTTCATTATTGAGTTTATTCAGTCGGTTCATCTGTTGCTTAGTCAATTCAGTGCTGTGAATGTTGAATTTGAGTTTTAATAAAGTACAAGAGATACAAGAAAAGAGACAGTAGAGATACATTCAGTTTTACAGCACATTGATAAAATGATGCAATGAAAATAATTCCAAACTGCTTTATTTTGATGTTTTTATGAGATATGAATTACTGTTTGAGCTAAAAAAGAATTGTGGCTTTTCCTTTCACTCAAGAAGTTTTCAATGGGTTGCTTTATATCTTCACCTATAAGAAACAAATTACATGGCTTGATTCAATTTTGCGATACTTGAAATAGCTGTTATTAGTATTTTTGTACTTATATTTCTAGCATACACTTCGTGCAAACCCTCGTTGTTCGATTCAACTCTTCAGCTTGTGACTGAGCTTGATATAACAGGTAAGATCAGGAGCTATCTTGACATGTATTAATAGCTTTAATATTCATATCCAGTGGTGATGTATGAGTTAGGTGATAGCTCGGTAGTAAGGAAACCTTTTCTAATTTGTCAATTTAGCACAAAAAATCTTAAGAAAAATCTGCAAGTCCAGTTGAATGGTTTCTAATACGATTTATATTAATTTCCAAATGGGTTATTTATTTTCCTAATCTTAAATTTGACTTTAGTTCTGCTGGTTTATATACGTTCAGTCGTACAAACTGATGACATTCTAGGCATTATGCCTATCAACATCAGTTGTCCTAATTAAGTGGCAACTAAGCATCTGTCGTCCAATAACCAGTTAATATTTTTCAATGAAACACTACTCGACAGCTCAGAAAGTAAGAGCCGCAATGCCCTTTCAGCTCCGTTTTTTAACTCCAAGAAATGGCCCTCAGTTGTACAACTGATAATGTCTTCGGCATAGTACCTATTATCCTAACTATACAATAATCAAGCGGCTATATCCAGTGTCCTGTAGAAATATGCTAGTGAACCTCTGCTCAATAGTTCAGAAAATAAAGGTTGCAGTACCGTTTCAGCTCAATTTTTGAACTAAATGATCCTCTGTTGTACAACTGATGATACTGTCGGCATTATATCGACTAATATTACTGACCAATGTTTGTGTGAAAAGCAAATTTCATTATTTTAACAGATCATACTGTGCATCTATACATTGTTCTTAAATGTTTCAGATGCTCTTTATATCTCTAATCTGTTAGTTTTAAAATATAAGTATTTAAGAATTTTTTAAATGTAAAAGGATATTTCAATTATTTTCATATCAAATCCTAAGTTTTTGTTCGTTTCTAGTTAAGCACAACGATAAACAATGTGCTATCTGTGCTGTGCTCACTACGTGCAATGAAATTATAAGTATGTAGACTTACCACTATGCCACTGGGACGCCGTAAAGTTTTCATCACTTCATAAATATGAACTTATCAAGTTACCCAGCAATTAAACAACAAAACTGGATTTGGAATATAAGTATAATATCAAAACTGATTATGTTTTGACACAATTAAACAGCAAACCTATCGATATCTATAATTTGTACTAAACATTTGATTGATTATATTCTTTAACATCTAAGAATACAATTGTAATGACGTATTTTAAGACGTTATTAACAAGCGTGCTTTAAAGTAGAATATAGCACTTATATGTTTATAAAGAAACAAAAAACTTCAAAATCTTGAGGAAAAGGAGTAACAGTGACGACAGATTAAGGCTAATATATTTCTTAAACTTTTTGATAAGAAACAATTACATATGTGTGTTTATATATATATGAATGAAGTTTTGTTTTAATTCCTAGTTTTATTAAGCTAGAGGTCAATCGTCCTGAATGACTATACCGTTAAGTCATTTTTTGAAAGAGTAAGGAATACTTAATGAATTATCCATTACAATGTTGAACTAAATAGCATTTCAACCAAGAAAACATAAGTGAAAAAATTTTAGGCTTCGTCAGCTAGTTAGGATATTGAGTTTTACATATTCAAAAATGATATTTAGTATAAAACAAAATAGTTGGTTCAACTAGATCAATTAAACTATTCATTGACACTCTAGCGCAGTCCATCATTGCTTCCATTGAATAGTTTAATGTAGTCATTAAATGTTTAACATGTTACACGCATGTAAAACAAAAGGTGTCAAAAACTAATTACATTCATACTTATAACAAATAGTATAGAAAACGATAAACAATCGATAGTTTTGTCTGCTCTAGACTGAAGAGTAGGCTAATATGAAGAGTTCAAATATAAGGAAGCATTTGAAAACCAAAAGTGGGAATTTTTTTAATGCTTTAAAGCTGTGAAAATAATCAAAACTGAAAGTGTGCACAGGTAAGTGTATAAAGGTAAAGGTTTATGGGGTTAAAATTTAACATTTATATGATTGAAGACTGAAGCACTCCTACCTTAAGATTCATTATTATTATTACTCTTACCAGCCATAAGTTACGTAGGGTACTCCCTTACTTAAAATATCTAAGTTCAATTTTATAAAGTAATTCTTTGCTGAAGAGTATTATGTAGTGACTATGACACATCATCTATGTTTTATTGTTAAGGGAAATTTTAGGTACATGTAATCTTATTTTTTTCTTTTGTTCATTTCGTGATGAACAAAAGATGTCAATAATTTCATAATGCCAAGCTTTATTTAATCACAAACTTACTCTTGTTATTTCTAGTTTTAATAGTTATCTATAGATCTGAGCTTCACTTGTGATTAACACAAATCAACATTAATGTCCCAGTTAAGTGTTATTTTCAAACATGCAACTCACTATCTCTGCAAAAGTTATATACACTTACATATTAAAAAACATTGCATTGTTAAAACAGAGGCTCATTAAAATAATCCAAATCATTAAATTAATCCGTTAGGAGTCGCCAATCTGTACTCTGACAAGTAACTGTAAGCTCATGAGGAACAAAGTACTTATTCTATCACACAGTTTTATCAAACCAATATAATTAAACATAATGGTCACTTTAAATACCTCATTTATGCCATGTATAGTTGTTTGAATAACTTTAGCAGAGTGTTCTTCACTTAATTGTCACTATTGTTATGTCATCCGTTTGGTGTGAAACGTGGTTGAATAGATCCAACTTTTGGAGGAATTTGACCTGATGGAGTGACATCTGGTATGATTCCCGGGCAGATTAACAGATGTGTGTGGATAAAAGGCTTATCATCTAGAAACTGTAGCACTTTAGGTTTAACATAGATAATGGCAGATAAATTAATACATAAATAAAAACTGATATTTTAGTCCACGAATTGACAAGTCTCTGGAAAAATCTTATAGCAGTAAGTAGGACTGTAATATTGTTTCCTAATTCAGTATTTTCAATACACTTTGAAGTGAAAGATAAGAAGGTCATTTATTTTACGGTGAAATAAGAAGAAAACGACACTTTTTTACCAATTCTTATTTCAAGACTTTTCTCTCTTTCTCTTTTCTTTTTTTGGTCCCTGTGAGTGAGCGGTAAGTTTACGGACTTACTATGTTAAAATTTGAGGTTCGATTCCCACTGGGTTAAATGACTTTGTTGATCTTTATTACATCTCCATGAAAGAGATATTTGAGTAACTTTGATGTATAGGTAAACATGCGAATGTCCTTATCCTGCGATAATAAGCTGTAAAATCAAATCCAGATTTAGTTGAAACTATCATACCATTCCATTTTTTTGCTATAAATTAAATCTTGCTGTTGGATAGAAAAATCAGCAGATACGCTACTTTTTCACTGGTAACATTTTCCTCATTTACATCAAGTCATTTGTGTTGTTGTGTAAAATGTCGCTGTTTGAACCAAGGGCAAAGAAGTCGTTTATTATAGAATTTTATGTCTGCAGACTTACAACGCTAGAAACCGTGGCTGGCAGAACACCGATAGCTCATTATATTTAAACTACATACAAACAAACAAAAAACGTATACATTTCAAATTATATAAAAGTAGCAATGTCATTGAGTACAAACCACTTAAATAATGAAAATCAAATTATAGGGAAAGAAACATAAGGTTTTACTAAATTCTTACGGAATTAATAATATTAATTAATAACATAAAACATTTTTATTAGAAATAAAAGTAAACAGTTTGATTATCGTGATTTTCGTTTTCAGTCATTTCAAAGTTTGGCCTGAAACAAAAAAGACGAGGAAAAAATTTAACAAACACGGTAAATTAAACAGTAAGGCATGTTCAATAAATTTCGCTACATATAAAAATAGCTTTAGGAGAAAGATACCTGTCCCATTATGAAGAACAAGTCACTTTGGTTAAAGTACTTCTTGATGATAAGATAATCTTAATTTGTAGAGAATTTTACAGAAATATATTCCAAAGCTGACAGATCATTAGAAATTTAATTTTTTCTTTTATTCGCTTCCTTTAACTCTTAACTTGTTAAAATTAATTACACAGGCTGCGATGGCTTCATTGTCTTGAAATTTTTACATCTTCTATAGTAATTCCTGTACACTGAATCCGAAAATGATACCAATTTTTTTCCATTACGTATAGATTTTTCACAAAACGTCATATGTACTTTTACATAAGTAAATTATTTTCATTGAAGTTGGGTCACATTTTGTTATGCTTAAAATGTTGACAACCACTTGCTATAGATTTCTCTAGACCAATCGCAATGTGAGTCTTATTGATCGTTCTATAACCCACGAGAAACACCCTAGTGACCCGGCATGGCCAGGTGGTTAAGGCGCTCGACTCGCAATCTGAGGGTCGCGGGTTCGAATCCCCGTCACACCAAACATGTCGCCCTTTCAGCCGTGGGGGCGTTATAATGTGACGGTCAATCCCACTATTCGTTGGTAAAAGAGTAGCCCAAGAGTTGGCGGTGGGTGGTGATGACTAGCTGCCTTCCCTCTAGTCTTACACTGCTAAATTAGGGACGGCTAGCGCAGATAGCCCTCGTGTAGCTTTGCGCGAAATTCAAAACAAACAAACAAACAAACACCCTAGTATATAAACGGTTAACAGGCAGCATGACGTGTCATTTCTGGATAGTATTTATTTGTGTGTGTGCACTTTGACATTATTATTTTTTCTTTTCAATATTACTTATTTGTCGCTATGGCAACAAGAGGTTGTGTAAATGACCCAAACATATTATATTATATTTGTGGTAATTTTGTTGTAAATTTGATCTAAGTAAGATTTTTTTCCCAATTTGTTAAAAATCCTTACGTGATAGAAAAAAATGAATAATATTTTCGAAATCTGCGTAGCTAAATTATGGAAAATCAGTTACTAAAACCAAAACAACTTTCTGAAGTTTAAATTCGCTGGCTTATGTTATTCATTATATTTCCTACGGACACAATATACAGTGGCTATCAAAGTGTCAGTGAAAGGGGAATGTTACTTGACATTATTGAACGCTAATAAATCACTCAAGAAGTCATTCGTTACCTCTAGATGAATTGCTAAGACTGGATCTTCCCACTTATTGTCTATAAAAATCTGGCTATATCCTAATTCGTCAACTTCGATAACATGACCAGTACAAGTGTCGTCTTTCTTGTTTCCAGAAATAACGTCACAGTAACTTCCAGCTTCTAGACCAGTTTGCAAACGTTTATTGAGTGGAAAATTCTCGTTATTGATGGCGACGAAGCCACGATTGCCTCGACTGAAAGCGATCTGATTTCCACCGTTATCCCACCAGTTTTCCACTTGATGGGCTCCCACGACATTCCTGAACTTTACCATATGGTAAATTTGTCGCCATCTGTTCAAAAAACGCAAAGAGCTAGAAATTTAACGCAACAATGTGACCTATATAAAAAAAAATGTTCAATTTCTCAATGTTACATTGCTAGTCTTCATCGGAAACGTGCAACTCAATAACGTGAGATGCACGTGCACCTCTAATTTTGTATGATGTAACGTTGGCCACAAAAATTAGTTTTCATTTTTTTCGACCCCTATTGTTTACCTTTGTATTTAACAACAAACAAACAAACAAAACTTATTTTCTTTCCTGGAAATATAAGTCTTGTTTTGTTTTAATTCGAGTTCATTAGATCGTCATCGCTTAGGACTTTAAAAAAAAATTAGCTTAGGTTTTTATGCATTTGCATTCAATTTCACTGAAATCTCATTTTTTAATGTCCAGTTACTACTATAATGTCATTTGTTTTACTTATAATTGGTAGAAGCAGCTAAAGCTGCCCAAAATGTATAATTATTATATATATACATTATTACAACATATAAGAGTGTAATCTAGTTATTGTCAACGATGGTGTATAGTTATCTTAAATGTATCAAAATAGCAATAAATGAACGAACACAGAAATATCTACATAGTAAATACCTTGTAACTTATTTGAATAACAAAAATCAGTTGATTATCTAAAAACGTAACTGCTGTTTTAAATTCTATCTCACATTCTTGCTACCCTTATTGCTACCCTCTCTCTCCCAGTGTGAGTGAGATAGAAATGCCCATCACTACCGTGCTACATATTATGAAAATGAGGTTACAGAAATCATCTACTCATTAGCACACGCGTTAGAATTATCGATATTTATATATATATTTTTTTTTCTGTACTTGTATGTTTTTAAATGTGTGGCAGATAGTTTTACATACCTGTGTTCACAAACCCATC
>NW_013668890.1:10078-18686 GCF_000517525.1 Limulus polyphemus | reverse complement strand
GGTAGAAGTATCGGTATTTACAAATATTTTCACTGTACTTGTATGCTTTAAAATGTGTGGCAGATACTTTTACATACCTGTGTTCACAAACCCATCCATTTCCGCATGTCAGGTCAGAATTTCTAATCACGGGTAGCGTTTTGTAGTCGTCGTCGTGGGGTGGACCAACCCAATCATTTTTATCTTTGCCCCATTCAATGTGACGTGGCCAATTGTAACTGCTCATAATTCGAGGAAATCCATAAGGCCATGCTAGCATGAAGGCAGTGGCCATCTTGTACATCCGAGACTCAAAGTGGGTTAAGATGACGTCAAGCCCACCAGCTCCATGGCCTCTCTGGTTGTCGTGGTTGTCGATAAACACGAGGGCGTCATACTCGTGAACGAACCCCCATCCTTGACCAAAATTTCTCAAATACTGCATTTGTTCACCTCCATTTTTCCGTATTACATTTCCTGTAAACAAGAAAACTGATTAATTATAGTATTTTGGCACTTGTGTTTTATGATAAAATCATAAATAATACTCAACGTTAAACTGGTACACAATTAAAAACATCCTGAGGATGACGTAGTACGTCGAAACATGTAGAGTCGTTAACTTTTTGAAGGCCATAGATAGGCCTAGATAAAATGTTTTTAATTGAGTACCAGTTTAACGTTGAATATTATTTATGATTTTAAGAATACTGATTATTATACATAATGTGAATTAAATATTTTGTCGAAGGAAGTAACAGCATATTGTAAATTATATAAAATATTTATGCAACGAATACCAACGGTAAACAGCCAGTTGACGAAAATCCTGCTAATGTTCAACTGATCAGTTTAATATTGCAGCATAAATATATTAATCAGAGGAGAATGGATTTTTTTGCCAAAATAGTATACCTATTGCCACAGGGAAAAAAGAAAAATCCTGAGATAACTATAACAAAGTTAAACTTTCTGTTTGCTTAACATATTTTCCTAATATACATACAATAACAAGCATTCAATTTAACCAAAATATTAAATAGCTAAATATTAATTTCTACATTTGGATCCTCTGTAATGGTACATATAACAAAATTTTCCATATTTTTGTTGTGAAACTGAAATTACACGGTTGGGGTTGAAAAATATTATTGACCATTTGCTGTTGTTTGGAAAAACTCTATATTAGATTACCTTATGTTGGTGTTTCAATTATTAAAGGTTTCAGTAAGAGACCATCAGTATAATTCTTCGGTTTGTTTGTTTGTTTCTTTTAGAGCAATGCCACATTGGGCTATCTGTTGTGTCCATCGCGGGAAATCGAACCCTGGATTTTAGCGTTGTAAGTCATTAAATCTATCGTTGTCCTACCAGGGGACAACTCTTCGAATAGCCGGGTAATATTGGTTTGATTAAGACTGTTGGCCGTGTTAATATTTATTTTAATTAAATACTGTTAGATATGATGTTTAGTATTACTATGAATATTCTAAAATTAATTTCACACTTTTGAAAAATCTATATTGTTTGTTATGTGTATTTAAGTCTAACTTAAACCTTCCGAACTGGTCGAACGTCGAAAGTTATTATTTATATTTTGGCCGAAAATGTCAATGACAAAAACAGTACACAACTGATGATTTAAATTATTCTAATTATTATGGGTTTTTAGTTTTCCTGAAATTATTTATTTATGGCATCAAGTGATTCTAGCCAGTTTATTACAATGAACTGGCTTTATTAATCCATAAATGTGAGTCGGGACAATCACAGTTAAATCTGTTTTGATCAGAAGTTCGAATTAGTTAATCATTCTCTTTGTTATAAGTGAAAACTGTATCATTGTCCAATGTACTGTGCTGACCAGAAACAAATTAATACAAAGCAATTAAGATTTCATAATCTGCGCAAACCGAACTCATCTGAAGGGAACTGTATATGCTACTGATTATTTGTCTTTTTTTTTTCAATCAAAGAAGGCCCATATAAGGACAGTGAAAACATAGACCATGGCCAAAATAATCACAATTGAGAGAAATTACCTTTAAATAACTCGCACCAACGGTTAATCACAGAGACAATGTATTAGAAAAAAGTAGGACATTTTTGTATATAATGTGAAAAATAAGCTCCATTTAACTTACGTAAAATAATCGTTATTGAACAACTTATTAATTAATGATGGTCACTAAGATACAGTGACAGCATCTATAAGATGTTATAATGGGGTACAATCTCAAAAAATATATATAGTTACATATGTTAATTCAACGATGTTAAAACATTTATGGTCAGAAAATAAAAGACATATGACACACTAACAATAAGGAAGGATTTATGTGTGAATATTTATATCATTTAAATTTGATATTACTCTCAGAAGTAGTTTATCTGATAGAATCAATTATATCTGAAGTAAAATGTTTTTCTTATCCTATAGGTATTCCAGTATTCGATTAAAGATATTAATATTGAAGAAAACTGTGATTTATTTGTTTTGTTTTGAGTCTATACATTAAAAATGTGTTTGATAATTTTGTGTTTCACTAAACACATGAACTCCAAATATGGCAAATTCACTATTTCTTTTATTGCTACAAATGTGTTGTCTCAGAAATTGTTGCATAAATAAGGTGACTTGTGAAAATGTGATTTCTACTATTTCAATTTTGAATGCAAAATAAATTTAGCAGCGACTGAGGCAAAGATGAGGGTCAATCAAAAGTTAAATCTCAACCTAACTAAGCGTGATATAAGTTATGAAATAAGAGCAGCTCATTTTCAGCCTTGAATTCAAAATATCATTTATCAAGTATGTGGTGTTGTTGAAGTTAATACAATCTAAAGAACATAAATCATGGAAAATTCTGTAAAAGTACAAATTATAAAACTCTAAGACGCTCATTTTTCAAAAATAACTTTGAGAATTGTCATAATCCTGTACAAAATAGAATTTCTTAATTCCAAAACAGTTGTTATAGTTAAATCAACTATAGTCTTATGAGTGTTAATAGGTTTTATGAAAGATTGTTTTTTTTTGTAGTTTTTTGTGTTGTATTTTTCTTAAACCAAAGCATTTTTCATAATGCTGGTCATATCATGTAAGTTTTGTACTTTCATAAGTTCTTTAAAAAATCTTGAGATCGAAAAATTACTTTAGAGTGTGGTAAAAATGAATAAGTTACATTAATTTTCAGAAAATTCTAAATTAAATTAAATACTTCCAAACTACAAAATTTATAAAATAAAGTTTCTTAACTTAAATACTTTTCCGAAAATCAGTAAATTTTATAAAATTATTCTTTATTGCTTTTATCAATATTTGTTAATGAATTAGATACAATTCAAATTTAATTTAAAAAGCTTGAACTGGGTAAATATATTATGAATTATATATTTATGAAAATAGTTTAATTTCAAAGGTAACTGAAACAAATACACAACTAATTCATTTCCTACAAAATTTATCATTTATTTGTTTCACAAACACAACTACTATACCAATAGGCTAGTGGCGCTCAATAACACCCAATTTCTCAAATATTTTGATTTAGACGTCAGCAATGATACTCTTTCACAGGACTGCATAATAAGTTGTCCAAAAGATACACACATGTCGATACAGAGGGAAATGTCATTCAATATCGTATATATAAGTGCATTTAAAAATGGTTCTACATGTAATTATTTTTTTACCTATTTGAACCTAAAACGTTCATTATGGTAATAACTACGCTGCACTTTTAAATTCAAGATTTAGGTAACAGTTAAGGTTACCATAAGTATTTAATGCGTATATTCTTATTATATGACTAGTTGAATAATTAGTTAACAGAAACAAAAGGCTAATACACTTTATAACATTAGTTAAAATTAAACCAAAATATTCAACTGTCTCTCTTAAAAATATCTGTTAAGTTCTGCTACAATTTCACATTAAAGTCATTTTTCGTATTGCTGAAGTAAAAGCTACTTTTGAATATACAACTCAATAAGACCTTTGTCAACCACAGCCGATGGATAGTATCATTTTGACATACTTGGGCTTTCGTAGGTAGAGTGATACCACCTAAAAATGATCGCTTTTGAGAAGATAGGGGTATCCTTTCTACTTAATGATATTGGAACAAAGGAATATGTGACAATTCTGGGCACCAGGACCACCCAAAAATAGACCTAAAGCTAGTCGTATCCTAACTATAGTAAGCAAAGTTTGGCGTCTTGTAACAGATGAGGATCCACGAACACGAATATCAATGAAAAAGCCGTTCACATGCTCCAAGCAATAGTATGCAATATAATAAATAAAGGATCTTTGTGTGGATAAGCGACACAAGTTACTTCTACGACATATTCTAGAAAGAAAGACCAAGTATCAAAAATTGTATGAAAGATACCTATGTGGAAAAAATGGCAGGGCACGGTAAAGTTCGACGAAACATGTGTGTACCTTGATAAATGTAACATGTCTCGTGCCCTTTTCTAGCAGTCAATGGGTGAAAAAACTAGAGAAGCTGTAAACAGCACATCGCGAATAGTTTTCAAAGGGCTTACTGATCACATCTGGATACTGAACAAGGGTCAAGTTAGGAACAATATTAGTGAATATAAAGTGGATTCTGCTTACTATCAGACCAGCTTTGTACAAAAACTAGGCAAAAAAATATAGATTCACCAAAATAAAGTTTCCAATCATACCTCCAATTTAACATTGCATACCTCAAGAAGCCCACATCCAACAGTTTTTACTGTCATGTTTTTGTATTTTTTTCACTCCAGTGGGTAGTGTCAACCCGTAAAATGGCAACCATGCAAGAAAAGGCTTAATGCGTCATTTGGCTTACAGGGTTGGCCAATTCCGTAACCTCCACATTCGCAAGACATCACTTCACTAGACTTATTTCTTTGGGGGTATGCTAAGGACATCGTGTATCGCACACCTATAGCAAACATCACGAAGCTAAAGACCAGGATAACGGATATCATCGCCCCTGTAACTGTAGACATGTTGCAGCGAACGTGGACTGAAATCGAATAGCGGGTAGACCTGCTAAGAACCACTAATAGTGCACACGTAGGAGTCTACTCACATGTCAATAAAAGGTGTTTGAGTTGGACTAGAAGATATTTAAAACTGCATGTTACCTAATTATTAAATTTTAAAAGAGGAAGGCTAATTTTAGACCACCCTGTATTTTACAGTTAAGTTTATTGGAAAGCAGCAATGAAATTAGTCCTAGAAGAAAACACTTTATAAACTACGTATAAAGCTATGTTATGAAATAAACTTACCAGCTTACCTATGAACGACCTGACTTAGTAATTTTGGATAACTTGTGTCATTACCGACATCCATAAACACACACTTCTGAGAGATTTTTTTTCGACTACAGGATATTTCCATGGTATTCATTTTCATGTAACATACATTTTTGTGGCAAAATTCTTTATATACTATCATAGCAATAAAAACCTTGTAACTATATGCTTACCAAGTTTGTAGCCGTATCTAAACTCCGTCACTCGACCTAAGTGATTATATTCTCGCACACTGATTGCTTGGCCTCCAAGATCAATGACCTCCATGAAAATAAACGGCCTAGTTCCGGGTTTGAACCATTTTGTTGAAAGATCGTGAAGGTTTTCAAATACGGCTTTCAAATCCACAGGCCACATGTGTTTAGCAGCGTCCACTCTGAATCCGGCGACACCAATATCAATTAAATGGTTTAAATATTCGATGATTTTTCCACGTACGTAATCTTTACCGAGATCCAGGTCATTAAGGCCACTTAATCTACAGTTTCGTACCTATAAACGAATAAATTATCTTGATTTCAGCATTTCTTAAGCTATATCAATAACAAAACTTAAAGGATTGGGGTAAGAAATGTTTCAAAAACTGTTTTCCGAGATGGATTCGATGGAATTACTAGGAACGAAACATCTGCCGGAAGCATTTTCTAATGTCATACCAGTAGACTTCTTATTTAAGTTACATTTAAGTCACTCAAAAAATTAATTCATGATATTAGAACTATTCAAAATAATTTCAGTTTGTTGTCAAGGGCAAAGCGACAGAATGAGCTATTTGTTACGTACCCATTGCGGGTATCGAAACCCGATTTTTAGCGTTGTAAGTCCTCAGACTTATCGATGAGCCGCCGAAGGAGGGCAGATAGCTTTAGGAGTTGGGAATACATAATGCATGGTCCAGCATGGCCAGTGGCTAGGGCGCTTGACTCGCAATCTGAGGGTCGCGGGATCGAATCCCCGTCAATCAAACATGCTCGCCCTTTCAGCCATGAGGGCGTTATAATGGTACGGTCAATCTCACTATTCTTTGGTAAAAGAGTAGCCCAAGAGTTGGCGGTGGGTGATGATGACTAGCTGCCTTCCCTCTAGTCTTACACTGCTAAATTAGGGACGGCTAGCGCAGATAGCCCTCGTGTAGCTTTGCGCGAAATTCAAAACAAACAAACATAATACATATAACTTCATAGAGATATCATAGACTATACAAATGAAAATAAGTATAACAATAATAGATTTGAGGTGTTTTTCTTTAGTAACACTGTTATTTAAAACAAACAAATAACATTTAACTGAATCAACTTTAAAGAGCAGAATAAATTGGTGTGCTCAAACATACTGAAGACAACATGCCCAGCTAATAACTGAAATGAAAACCTTTATGTTCCTTACTTGGTAGGAATCATCGTAGTTCTCGATATTTCCACTAGGAGTCCCACACTTGTCATTAGTATTGAAGTCCCAATCACTATAAGGAACTCCATCATACTTAAGAGCAATAGGGTCGAAGTAGCTTCCTCCAGTTCCATGACCAGCACCAATATTTCCAGTCATATGGTTGATCACTGCATCTACGTAAATCCTGTTAACAAACAGTTATATATACGTATCTATATACAAGTTCTCTCAAGTATATTATAATATATTAATATTACTTTTATTCGAACTAGTTCTCTAAAACATATAGTTCAGCAATAGGATTCCAGTAAAGAACAAATATATAAACACATTACATTATACATACATATATAGCTTCAAATGAATCCTTGAAAAATTATTTGACTCATTATGTTTTCATACATAAAAACAAGGACGTGCTAAGTAGAAAAGGCTGACAGTAGTTTATTTATGGTTAATATATATCACAAGTCTTGGTAGTAAGTACACAACATTTTTTTGAATTTATTATAATTTCTTCTTCAACTGTAATACAATTTACAAAATAAATAAAAATATATAATTGAACATTTCCACGAAATTAACTTTTAGTGGGAAATGATATATATATATATATATCTTTACAAAAGTAATTGAAAAATAACATTGAAAAAGTAGAAGGTTAACCGAAAAAATTACCTTGGGTGAATCTGGATTTTTGTTGTTGTTGTTGAAATTTTGTTTTTTGTTCCTGTTTTTGTACAGAAAACGTAATGTTATCATACACTCACCTGTTTCATAGAGATGAAATTCTGTTTGTACTTTTTAATGTCCCCAGTTATAGCCCATTATGTAGCTCTACGCTAAAACGAACAATACAACAAATACTGCCCTTTAATAAATAACTGAATACTAAATATGAGTGGTTAACAAATTGAGTGGTTAATATGTGGGGTTAGGTTCCACGGTGGGTTAATAAAAGTGTCCGGACTTACAACGCTAAAATCCATTGTTCGATTCCCCGAGATGGATAGAGCACAAACAACCCATTGTATAGCTTTGCACTGAAACAAACTACCGAGCTAGAGTTCATAGGGTACAATGTTTGCACCGCAATGTCGTTTAACACTATCTGTACTTTCAGCAATGGGTGCACTATAAAAGTGTTAGTTAATCTTGAAATTGAATACAAATCCGCATAATTCCGCAAGTGTTGTTTACTGGCTGTCTCCTCTTTTGTCAATATTTGATAATTACGGATATTCATATCAGAATACGTAATTTTTGAGACATAAGTCTCTAATATAATATTAGGAAAAGCTGCTGCTAGTATATTCATACAAACAAATAGGTTTTGCCAGAAAGAAAGTTAGCTGAAGTTTTTGCCATCGTCACACAATCATAACCCCTTCCTCCATAACATTGTATGGACATGATTTATTCATTCTGTTTTCTGTTAATGTCGATTGTCCATTATGCGTACAAACATCTGAAAAATGTATAAAACATATTTATGAAGCTGTAATATAACTCATACAGTTTTTGTAAAAAACAAAGAAATCATGTCGACCGTGTTTTCAATTATTAAAAAGTTGTAGAACATGCTAGTGATGCTGTAATATAACTCATAAAGTTTTGTAAAAACAAAGAAATCATGTCGACCGTGTTTTCAATTAAAAAGTTGTAGAACATGCTAGTGATGCTGTAATATAACTCATAAAGTTTTGTAAAACAAAGAAATCATGTCGACCGTGTTTTCAATTAAAAAGTTGTAGAACATGCTAGTGATGCTGTAATATAACTCATAAAGTTTTGTAAAACAAAGAAATCATGTCGACCGTGTTTTCAATTAAAAAGTTGTAGAACATGCTAGTGATGCTGTAATATAACTCATAAAGTTTTGTAAAACAAAGAAATCATGTCGAACGTGTTTTCGACT
>NW_013668890.1:2749-9284 GCF_000517525.1 Limulus polyphemus | reverse complement strand
ATTGATCAAAATGTGTTTCGAGAAGAAAATTATTGTTATCCATTTAGCATTTGTTTTTAACTACTAAAATATAGAATCCATATAATTCATTATACGTTTTATTAATGTGCTTTCTACTTGTTAATTATTCGGATTTTATTGCGTTTTTTATCACATATTACAGTTATCTTTAGTATCGTACTTCAGAAATCCTGCATCAAATATTCCTTCCGGTAATACACCCGTTATAGAGAATTTCCTAAAGTCATAAGGATTAATTAATCGGTGTTTTCACTTTGATTTATTTTGTGTAAAAATGACAGGAAAATAAACTACTGACTTTCGAATTTGAAAAGCAAAAACCAACAAATGTAGCTGTTTATAAAAATAAGTAAAGTAAAAAAAGCTGGTAAGAAGCCGTATACTAACAAGGACAGCTAAAACAAACATACTTTTAAAAAGTAGAAATGTTCCCTCCATCAAGAATCTTTTTTATTTCTATTCTCGGACAAAAATCCTAGAACAAAATAACCTGTGTACATCGTCAACCAGTTTTCAGTGACCATACAAAAAATTACGGTAATTGAGCCAACTAACTCTGGGTGATGTATGCTAACACATACATAATGTATCATTTTTATGGTAAAATGGTTATTTATATATATATATATAATTTCAAAGAGCGATTAATTTGAAATAAACATTGTTTTTCCTATTTTAAAAGAATGCATTAACCCTCGAATTTCCAAGTTCTCTTTAATACAAGTGTGACGTAAGTTTTATATACTGAAAGTTCAAAAACGATTGATTATAAGTGAACCATTTGGTCTGGTGATCATAAAATATTACAAGAAATACTAATACAATAGGTAAGCAAGTACTATGAGTTAAGTTTGTGTAATGTGTAAGGCTTAATAAACGTACCTGACACCAACATCGTTACATCGCTTCACCATATCTCGAAACTCGTTTTCTCCGCCACTTCGAGTGTAGTTCAGTTTATAGCTTACTGGTTGGTAACGCTCAAACCATGGTCTTTTGACCTCAAGCTTCCAGTCTGGAGCCCACACAATTCCGTTTTCATTTGGCGGGGATACCTGAAAAGAACGAATATTTGATCCTAAAATTGAAACTACAGTATCTTTGTTAACTAGAATAATTACAATACTTAATTAGTAATTCATAATAATTCTGTTTATATACCAAATAACTATCACAGCACTTCATATATATAGTCCTTATTAGTTCACTGATGATTTTATTTATAATTTAAGTACATAGCAAATTGAATATATAATAAATAAACCTAAAGTGTGCGACGTTTGTTTCATGATACTCAGTGTTGGACAAAAAGTCTAAATGCATTTTGAGATAATTTGTGCTAAGTTTTGTTAAACTGTATTTAAATGATCTCCTGAGAATATTTTTCTATGTGTGAATATTGTAAAATTTCCAACTTATGAGTAATAATGCCTATAAGTAGAATCCATGAAATCAATGTTTACACACTCACAAATGCTGTAAACTATATATAGTTTTAAGTGAGAGATCCACTAAAAATCCAATACCTGCAGCGAGTAGTTGACTAATTGACTACAATGATATTACTAGAAGTACGTTAATACACATAGAATGATTTAAAAGATCTGGTAATTGTACTTCATCCAATCATTTATGCACAAATATACACCGTCTGTGGCTTAATGTTGAGATCCAGAGCTAATTACTCGGATATTTTCAGTATTGTGAAGTGTTAACTTTTAATCTAAGTTTGATAAAGTCAATAATTAAATATTCATCCTTAGAATAGAATTAACAAACTGAGCGTACTTCAGATAAATTGTATTTATATAGATGCGTAAAACTAAATTTATTGACATAAGGTCCGTTACCAAAACAGACGTCCAAAATATATGCAAATTAACTGTGGTTTTTAGTTCTTATTAATTTCATCTATAATTTTTGGTTTAAACTGTAAGACAGTTTCAGCAATTATAACAACAAATACATTTGTTAATACAAGAATAACCTAAAGAAAAGCAGTAATATTACTAACATATTGATTTGGGTCGTATCCTCATTCTGTTTATGTATGATAATATAATGTACTAAGTAAATCCTCATTCTGTTTAAGATTAATAATATTAGGGATTATATAGAACAACTTTGAAATGTGTGTATACGGAAGCATTTTAATGTCATAGAATTCACATCTTTATTACTACATTTTGATCCCAACAAATAGATTTTAAAACTCAAAGGATTAGAAGACTGGCCCACAAATGGTAAATCACAACAGTTTAAAAGCAAACATTTTAACTTACAAATACGAGACATTTTCATACAATAGGATGTTCGAAACTTAAAACAACATATTCGAGGCATTGTTTCCCAATACAGAGATTTTATATTTCAGCAAAATAAATTACATTTAACTAGCTAAACAGTTGTATTTTTAACTCAACTCAGTAACCTATGGTCATTAGAAAATTGTTGAGCCTTTATTAGAGCAATGAAAATGGAAATTTTAATTATGCCACGATGTTAGGAACACATGAAATTTCAAAAAAATCAATTAAACAAAAATACGAAACCCTATAACCTGGTCGCTTTCAAAAGTTGGATCGTTTTTCATTGGGAACAATCTGTTTATCTTAATGAAGAAACGTCCATCTATCGGAAGCGTTTGGGTTATAGGTTTTCGTATTTTTGTCATTAATAATTATGTGGTACTCTCACATTCACTGATTTTAATTCCAGTAATCAGATAGAAGACGCAGAGTAATAAGAGGCTCACCAGAAAATGTTTTATTGACCATAATATGAATTCTCTTAACCTCACTTGAGCTTGAAACAATATACCCGAGTCGCATGCGTGGAATTAGGTTTTGTTTGTTTAATTTCGCACTAAGCTACTCGAGGGCTATCTGTGCTAGCCGTCTCTAACTTTAAGTGGTAAACTAGAGAGAAGGTAGCTAGTCAATACGAACAGTCGCAAATTCTTAATTTACTTTTTACCAACGAAAAGTGGGATTGGCTCTTAGATTATAATGCTCCCCATGGCTGAAAAGGCGAGCATACTTGGGAATGAGTTTCGATCCCGAGACCTGTATATTCCAAATCGCACGATCTAGCCACTGGACCATACTAAACCCGCATGAAAATAGAATTTAAGATTTTTTGCAAATGAAAGTAAATCGCCGAACAAAGGTGCCAAACTATAATACTGGCAAAAAGTGTTACATGTTAGATACAAGGATAATTAACAAGAAGAAGAATGTATTATTACCCTTATATTATGTACATATATACTAGAGTGTGTGTGTGTGCGCGTGACAAATACGCACCCATAAATAATTGTTTGAATTTAAACGTGATAACTGGCTGATCTATTTTCTTCTTTTTAATATCCGAGCAAGTTAGATGAGGTTAAGGTTGTTTAAGGTCCAAGTGACTGACTTCACTCTTAGATAACTATTTCATGTCGAAGAACATCTGCTCTTATCGATAAAGCTACAGGTTTACATCCTGTTCAGATAAAACGTTTACATCTCATTTTCTTGCTCTCTGAATTGTTGTGCTTGCTAATTCAAGGATTACTAGAGCTGGCCACAATATAGACTAATTTGATGACTTCGTTTTTTCCTTAAAGCTTATTGGTTAAAATAACTAATCAGTGGGTCACAACCAATATGAGTTACTATATAACCAATCAAACTTTATGTTGACTAATAGTTTGTTTAGTTTAGCCACTTTTTTCATCTTCTTTTGAACCGCTTTTTGGATCATAATAAAACCCATTTAGAACCTTATTCCATTGACAGTTTTTGTTTCATGTTGTGTTTTACTGTACTTACGTTTCCTAACTTTATATTATTCTATACTTATCTTGTAATTGAAACATTATTTTTATTTTCTTTGAATGCGTATTTATATGTACAAGTCAGTTTTAGCACCGGATATCTAACGTTATTTGATACGACAAAATTTTTTGTCTGTCACAACTATACATAAAGACATCACAGACCGGATTTTCTAAGCAAGAAATTGATACATGTACGTAGTTAAATTATATATAATATCTGGTTTCCTGTTAGTGCTAGTGTTTTCTCTAAGATAAGAGAATTATATAATATTTAATCAATACGGATTTTTTTTAAATGTTACAAGTAAAGTTAATACTAATACCATCTTCAATTTTAAGCGCTTACTAAAAGATACAAAATTTACCTTGTTGTTATTTTGTCGAGAAATTTCAAAACGTTCTCAAAAATTAATATATTTGAGAAAGAATAAATCGATTCTTTTACTTATCGTGGAACTTGTTATTTTCTATTTTTCTAAAACTTCCATGTTACAATATGCTATGATCGCGAGTATATAGAATAACTACATAAATGTGTATATATATATACATACATACATAGCAAATAACACACACATACACGAATATATGTACGTATATACATGTTTACACTTTTTAACTATGGTTTATTCATACCCACCTTCATTTTGATTATAAATTTTGAGGTTAGATATATATGTATGTATATAAATTTTTAAACTAAAATACATTTTTATTTAAATTTTTAACTAATTTTTACCTAAATTCTTAACTAGGATGACCGTATTTTGATGCATTTTTTGGGGGGGATGCTTTAAATATGTGAATAAAAGTCGCATATGAAAATACGATAGACAGATTATGACTCAATATCATACTTGAACCAGAAACTTTTATTTTACAATTAAGTAATACCTATCGCTCCCAATGAAGTTATACGTTTTATTTAACCAATATGTATGTAATATTAATCTACTAAGTCACAAATAGAATTTAATACAAATGAAATATGAGTTGTTGTTTTTTCTTTTGAATAAATATAGAATTTTTTAAACTTATCCAATGTTCAGAGTAAAATAATAATTCACACTAGATATATTAATTGGATATTTTCAATTTAATCACGAGGTTTAGTTTTCAGCTTGAAAAAGAAATCTAAAAATTTACCTTTTAAGATTGTTATTTAATTCCTTAAGAATCATATCTTTAGTATTGATGTTTCACGTTTGTTTTCTACATTTCAGATATGTTTGCAATACAATAACAGACTCGTAGTTCTACTAAAATTTGATCTACTCAAAAAAACTGATTTGTTTTACGTTATGGAAACGTCGCTTCTAAACAAAATCTGTGCATTTCAATTTTGAAATTAAAAATAACTAAACATATGATTAAGTTAACTTATACATTTCCACATCACCAGCCGTATTGTGTTTAGGTAAAGTCGTAATGTATATTTTGTATCATACCTGAACTCCTCCGTACCCATACGGGCCTAAAAACACTTCACATTCTTCAGCTATGTCTGCCCACCTCCATTCGAATAAATGGGCGATACTTGACCGGCCATCTGCTGTTTTCGGGTCGTGGTAGTTTGCGCTGACCAGTGATGCTAATAGCAAACCAATAATTTCAATTACTACTCTAATCATGTTGCCAAAGGCACGCAAGGATCAAACCATACAGTTACTCATTGATTGGTGCGGCAGTATCTGTATTTATATATTTCAAATTAATAGATGGAGCCACCATTTGGTTAAACTTAATGAACATCTTGTAGTAAAATAACATTTTAAGAACGGTTTTTCTCGTAAATGTTTTGGCAAGACTATTTTCACATATTACTACTTAAGGGCGCAATCTTTTTTATTTCAACAGAATTTTAAAATATTTTCACGGTTCCTACAATTTTTCATTGTGTCGAATAGCAGAATCACATAATCTACATTAAATTAATTATGGACGTCCACTAAATAATATTTTTCATGTTGATCTCCATTAGTGTTACATTGGAGCGCTCTGCTCCCTTCAACCTGCAATTGTAATAACATATATATTACTTGCATTCATTACTTGTATTCCCACGTGTTTTATAAACGTTTCATCGGGAATAAAGCAAATTTTCATCCATGTTATGAATCAAACTTAATAGATACAATTGTTAGTCAAATCCAATAGAATTGAATTCATAAATATCCCACAAATAACATATATGAGTGTCATATATCACTGCCAAAAATATGGATGTTATTAATATGTCTGAGTGATGCAAAACATTAGATGTGATCATACTCATATAATGCCATAAATAGTATTACATTTGTCACAGTCAATGAATAATTCTTGTCTGTTTTTTGTGCTATTACGATATAAATTGATGCTGCTAACTAACTAAAACAGCAACAACTTCTCACTCCTTCCATATGTTGTGAAATGTCATAGCTAGTTGATAGTCTTGTTATTGGTTTTCCTGCCACCACATATTGTGAAATGTCATAGCTAGTTGACAGTTTTGTTATTGGTTTTCCTGCTACCACATATTGTGAAATGTCATAGCTAGTTGATAGTCTTGTTATTGGTTTTCCTTCCACCATATATTGTGAAATGTCATAGCTAGTTGATAGTCTTGTTATTGGTTTTCCTGCCACCACATATTGTGAAATGTCATAGCTAGTTGATAGTCTTGTTATTGGTTTTCCTGCCACCACATAT
>NW_013668890.1:0-1929 GCF_000517525.1 Limulus polyphemus | reverse complement strand
ATTGGTTTTTCTTCCACCATATATTGTTAAATGTCATAGCTAGTTGATAGTTTTGTTATTGTTTTTCCTTCCACCATATATTGTGAAATGTCATAGCTAGTTGATAGTTTTGTTATTGGTTTTCCTGCCACCACATATTGTGAAATGCCATAGATAGTTGATAGTCTTGTTATTGGTTTTACAATTTAATAATTTTAATATTAGCTATCGAAATTCAGATTTCTACGTAAATCCACGTTTGACCTTCAGTGGCCAGTATCTTATGAATTTGTTACTACAAACATAAGTTCTAGGTCTTTGAGTTTGTTTGCTCATCGCTGGTAGAGAGCAAGGTGACATAAATCCTATCGGATTCACATTCATAAGGATAGAAGAATTGGTCAATACTCTCATTTTGTATGTGATTGAATCAACAGGATACTGTGATATTCTTTTTTACTTCTCTACTGTTCCACTCAAACAGCTCAGACATCTTAGTCAAGATAAAACTGAAACAAAAGATTAGCTAATGAAACGTCTGTTACAGAAGGTCTTGAGAACTTGTAAACAGAGTATGAATAAGTAAAATGCCACCAAACGAAACGGAGACTGGGCACAAAATAGAGACCAATATTTTATACTGTATATATGATAATCCTAATAAATGTGTAGCTTATTTCAGCCTATTGTATGTTTCATATGTGTTTCTTTGTTTTACCTTTAGATAAATTTTTACAATGTATTATGAGCTGAACGCGACCCATTTATTAGCATGCCGGACTCTGAATCCAAGGTTCTGTAGTTCACGCCCGATTACAGAAAACAAAATTGCACAATGGGGCCGCAGATGCTTTACACAAGGCATGATAAAATCCCACTATTTGATTAAAGTAGTCCAAGCGTTGGCAGTGGTTGGTGGTGATGAACTCTCCCTTTTCTTTAGTCTATCACTTCAAAATTAGGGGCGGCTAGTGAAGATGGATGGTCCTTGAGTAGCTCTGTGTGAAATTCAACAAACACCAACAAGAATGCATTATCATTTCTTACAATTACAAAATCTTAATACATTTTTGTTTTAATGTGATTGTTGAGGAAAGAAAATTATTCCACTTAAAAAGACACTTTATAAAAATATATTTTCAGGAAAGAGAAAGAAAACATAAAACGAGAAAATACCCCTTTTTACAAGGAAAAAATGTACTTCTTTTAAGGGCTAAAATTACCCTAAAATAATGAGCCAGAAAAAAGTTAATATACTCTCTTTTAAAAGTAATATTGCTACTTTTGTTTTGTAGACTAAGAATCTTTGCATGTCTGCAGAAATTAGAAGTGAACATTTAGAACTATACATTTTATCAAACCTTGTTAGAGAGAAAGAAATTTGACCAAATTACGTCTTCTTATGAACAGTTATTTAAAACTAACTTCAAACTGCCGCTAACTTTTATTGAAAGGGTAGTTGAAAGAATATCATAAATACTTGTTCACATTCTACACTTCGATTGTTTCAGGTAGCCTATTCTTCTTTTTTTTCACAAAACGTAATGTTTAAATTTTATTCTACTACTTTATAATACATAATGTTTGTCCATGATTTATTTTTTGAACTTACGGGTTTACCTGACACCAAACAAGGAGTACAAAATTATTGAATGGCAGAAGTATAATGAACACTTTGTTTAAGTAGCACGGGTGATGTTTCTTGACGAAACTCGTCTAATGGTATGGGTATGTTCATTACGGTATTCAACGTGAGTTAAAAGATGTAGTAATTACCAAAAATGTTGCTGCTACGTCTTATTATAAAAGTGAGCTGCCTTAAACACTCGAAAATCGTAATGTGACGTATCTGATATTTTTCAATAATCCACCTGATAGCTCCGAATGTTCACGGTGTGAATGAATGTTAAAAATAGGCGTATCATTCTAAGAACTTATGCGCGAATTCAA
>NW_013668889.1:132325-134918 GCF_000517525.1 Limulus polyphemus | reverse complement strand
ATACTTATTGTGTAAAATGACATTAAAGTAACATCAGATAAGGTATTTGATTCTACTTTTTTTTCTATCTGGTTGATACCTAGAATGGATTTTTTCTTTTGTTATGTAACGTCTCCGTTTGTTAATTAACTTTCCGTAACTTCGTTCCGACGAAACTTTAACGACACAAGTCTTTACTTAATTAAACTGGTTTATTCTTTCCGAATATAACTTTACGATACACTTAATTTCAATATTCGCGCTAAAACAAACACTATAACGAACGAACGTTAACGTCAACAATACCCTGTGACTGCAGTTCAATTACTCACTATCTACACACACATTACATTATTCTTCCGTCACGTTGTCACCCTCTTTTATATACCAAACAACCCTATATCTAGTAAATACTAGAGCATTCGCCAAGGTACGGGATAGTTCTAGAAACGTGGCATCACACTAGTCATGTGATTCGCTGACGCAACAGTATATATAGTGTAAACATGAAAAACAATAAAACAACAAAAAGTCCCTGTACTAGTACCGCCTTAAAAAATAAGTTCCAGTACTCAGTACTGGTGAGTACCAACAGAATTTCACCCCTGATTGTATTCTCAAAACTAAATATCAAAGGCAGAACAAAACAATTGACCGATTGTTTGTTTTACAACAAAGCTAAGTTAGATTATCTGCTGTGTCTACTGCGGGGAATCGAGCTCTAGATTTTTAGCACTGTAAGTCGATAGACTTACCACTGTTCCACTTGGGGACCAAAACAAAAGCAAAGCGAAAAATTGTATATAATTTCTCAAGTTCAGTTATTTCTTTTTTTTTTTCTTTTGTTAGGCGTTGTCATTTCAATGGGGATAAATATAATTTAATACGTTTTGAGGAAATAAAAAAAAGGTTGACTTACGTCATCAGACGTTAGTCTTGTGAATAGGTCTAAAAATGTAAATAGGGTGAAGTACGAGTTGTAACTTGTGTTCTGAAAATGGTGCAGAGTTTGTTTGCTCCTCATGTTCAGCGATTTGTAGAAGAGGTGTTAAGGCAGGGAAAGACTGGAGTTTCGTCAGGCAGCTTAAGCATCACAAGTTCTAAAAGTGGGTAAGTTGTAACTTTTATTTTTATCTTAATCTTTTCAAGTTTTTGCGTCGCCAGTTATAATTTACAGGCTAGCCTATTTTGAGCGTAGACTTATAAGTTATCTAGCTTTCAGTTTCAGTTGTTTTGTCTGTGTTTAATTTGGAAAAATACTGTAAAATTTGTAAAGTGTAAATTAACTGCAAATGTAACTAACTTACTGAGTAAATATGTGCGTTACAAAACTTCTAAAGCTCTGTTATAATTATAAAATTATGGGGTGATACATTGCTATATTGTTACTATAGACTAGTCTAGTAATTATATATATTAATGCTATTGCTAAGGTGTGGCATGTAATTTGTAAATGCCATAATCAGCGACACTAGTACTAATAGCACTGTGTCTTTTCACAAGTTACATAACTTAGTTGCACCATATTTAATTTTGATTATTTTTACATTTGACATATGACTCTTGGTTTATGATCTCCATCAATATGACAAACAATGTACAATTTGCAGTAGTTATAAACGGAATTCAACATTTAATATAAATTTTAATTTAATTCATTATTAATTTCATATTTTAATTTAAATACTAAAATTATGTGTTATTTGGAATGAATTAGCAATTTAATACTGCATTAAAAATATTTCTGGATTAATAAGTATAGACTAAGAGGTAAGAAGTGCTATATGATAATACTTTATCAGCAAATCTTGGAAAGAGTTCCATAACTTTCATCTCAGTACAAACAAGTAATGTTTCATTTCACTGTCAGTATAAAATTAAACTATAATTAGTATAAATAGATACTACTGTTTGTCTGCAAGAGTTTGAAACTAGTTCCCCCAAGCCACTGAATATAAAGCTCTGGTCTGGGTCGAATTACTACATATTTTGGAATAGTACAGCTCCACGTATGCTGTTGGTTCAACTATTCAAACACCTGAAACATGGATTAAGGAACACTAAGAAGAAGAATGTTTAACATGCTGTCATCTATACAACAGCATGCATGGAATTGTATTATTCCTGTTCACAGCAACCAGTTTTCAATCATTGGCTCAGAGCTGAATGTAAACCAAACTTCAGTACCATTAAGACAGAAAATGAGAGTTAAAAAATGCATTCTATATATTGTATGAAAATGATTCAACAGACTATTAAACCAAAGCATAACTAATGAAACCACCAATAACTTAGGATGATCATACATTTTATCACATAGGTAATAAAAACAAATTGATAAACATTTAGTTTGAACTAACAGCACCTCGTATGTCATGAAGTAAATCATGTCACAAGCTTATGAAGAAAGGACTAGATGACAGAAAGCCAACTGTCAGGAACTTACGTTTTAGTAGTATATATAGTAATGTAAATATATGGGTGTGTTGGGCTAAGGATTCTTCTACAGTAAGTGTCTGTGACTTGTTGGCAATAAATTTGACAATATATGAACAGGACACACTCCACTTGTTTTTATAATAATATATATATATTCAAAACAAGTTAAATGTAT
>NW_013668889.1:125646-131507 GCF_000517525.1 Limulus polyphemus | reverse complement strand
CAGGTCGGTGACTACCCATCTTCACCAGGTCCTGTGGGATGATGGTTACATCTCTTACAACATTTGGCATTCATTCACCATCGATCCTTGGGTTCTCAGAGTGCTAGATTTGGGGTTTGAGATTCAGTTTACTTCTCCCCCTCCATTGTCCTCCCATCTGATTGTCTTTTCACCTCCTTCAGAACTCAGACGTGCAGACCTTCGTACCCAGGCCATTCAAGAGTTGTTCAACAAACAGGCCATCAAGAAGGTTGATCCCATTCATGCAGGATTCTATTCTTATCTATTTCTGGTACCCAAGAAAACTGGAGATTGGCATCCTATCATTGATCTGTCTTGACTCCATCACTTCTTACAGCTTCCATGTTTCACCATGGAATCTTTTCTTCAACTTTGATGGCACTTCACACCAGGTCTTTGAATGACCAAGTTTGATGTTACAGATGCCTACCTTCACATCCCCATAGCATTGTGTTCTTGTCGATTTCTACGTATTGTGCATAAGGACCAGGTGTTGCAGTTCCAAGCTCTCCCATTTGGACTTCCTTCAGCATCATACGTTTTCTGCTGAGAAGTGCGGGCCTTTGCGTGACATCTACATTTTCTGGATCTGTGCACACATCACTTTATGGACGATTGGCTTCTTTTGGTACCAACTCGTCACATTGCTGAATTACATACTCAGATGTTCCTCTCCAAAGCCAGAAGGGCAGGCTTCATTATCAGGTTAGAAAAATTCATTTGCTCACCAACTCAATATCTGGTCCATCTCGGGGTGTTTTCAACATACATTTCAGTTAGGCTCAACCATTTCCCCTCAGACTTCACAATATGGAAGGGATTGTCAGGAGTTTACTTACATTACCTTCTCCCACTGTGCAGATGGTTTGGTCTGTTTTTGGGATTTGGGCTTCCCTAGAATCCCTCGTGCCATTGGGTTGGGCCCATATGAGATCCCTTCAGTGGTCCCTTCGTGACCAGTGGCTCATGCATATTGATCCTCTGGATCAAACAGTTTTTTTGCTCTAGAACAATTTTGCAAATCTCAAGTGGTGGCTAGCAGAAACAACCCGACTATCGGGGTCCAGATACCACCTACATCATCTGAAAATTCATCTCTTCACAAATGCTTCTCTTCATGGATGGGGTGCTTTTCTTCAGGGGCAGGAGTTCCAGGGTATTTGGACAAACTACGAATCTACCCTGTATATCAACATTCTTGAACCTCTTGCAGTACAATGAGCAATGATTCAAGGTCTTTCTCTCTTGCATAGCCAAATTGTCATGATCCATTCAGACAACTTCACGGTGATATCATATCTTTCTTGTCAGGGAGGTACTCGTTCTTGAGATCTTTATTTTCAGGCTTTGGGTCTTCTTTATTGGGCTCATTCCCATGACATCCATCTTTTGGCCTGTCATGTGCCAGGGGTTATGATTTTAATAGCAGATCATCTTTCTCGACCCCATAGGATTCTTCCAACAGAATGGATGTCACATCAGGAGGTCGTTCAATGGATTTGTTCTCAGTTCGGATCTCCAATGATAGACACCTTTGCAACCCATTGGAATGCTCATCTACAGTTATTCTGATCTCCAGTTCCTCATCCATGAGCTCTACCGATAGATGCTTTCAGTCACAACTGGACAAGATTACATTTATATGCCTTTCCTCTTATTTGTTTCTTACCCACAGTCTTGTCTATGATTCGTTCCACCCCATGTCATGTTCTCTTAATAGCGCATTTTTGGCCTGCTCAGACATGATTTCCTCTTCTTTGGTTGCTCCTGGAATGTCCACCACTACCTCTTCCCCCCATCTTTGTTGAGACTACCTCGGTCCAACATTCAACACCCAGACGTTTGACGACTCAAGCTTCATGCATGGAAGTTATGCAGTCCTTTGCCTGACATAGGGGTTTAATTTCTAAAGTCTCTGTTTATTTGACTAAATCCCTCCATCAACCTACTATGGTATCTATCAACCAAAATGGACTACATATTGTCAATGGTGTCTTCGGAGAGCCTTCAACACACTTCATCCTACAGTCTCCATAGTATCACGTTTTTTGTTGTAGACTTTTGAGAGAGGTTTGGTTTCTTCTACTGTTGCATTATATAAATTACCCTTAGTTGATACCTTTTGATATATTATAAGTATAGGAAGGTTTTTGAGTCTCCTGTGCTATCTCATCTCTTATGATCCTTTCATATTCTTCGACCCAAACAACCTTTTAAATTGCCTAATTGGGACTTTAGAGTTGTTTTACAGGCATTATCACGTCATCCCTTTGAACCTGTGGCCTCCTGTTCATTGTATCACCTTTCCTTCAAGGCATATTTTTTATTGTTGTTAGCTTCAGGAAGCTGCCATTCTGATTTATTTGCCTCCATGTTTAGTGGACTCGATCCAGACAGTTCCTTTCTACCGAAAACTCTCGCTGCCAGAGAAGGGAATAAATCCTTTTCTCCTATTCATTTACCAGGCATTTCTCAACTTTACAGTCGATCAGACCTGGATCGTTTGTTGTGTCCAGTCAGAGCACTTAGATGTTATATGACTCATACGGAACCGCTCAGGGGCCCTAGGAACTGTCTTTTTATTCATTGGGATCCAGCAGTGTCCCAGAATTTATCACCCATTCCATTAACTTGAGGGCTTCTGAAGTTGATTCGTATTGCCTATTTGGGATTATCTGTTAAAGATCGAAATATGCTCCACATTACTTCTCACCAGATTCAGCATGTATCAATGTCATTGGCTGCTCCTCTGAACTGTTCTCTGGAGGATATTTTGTGGGCTGGTATATGGACTTCTCTAGACACTTTTCTATCTCATTACCTAAATGATCTGGCAGTTTCCTTTTCTGTGGCTGTGTTGACTACCTCTGCTAGATTTTAACAGGGAGGTGGGTAACTTTCTTACCTGATTTAGAGTTTTTTCTTTTTTCTTCTAGGATCCCTTATTATTTCTTTTGGATCCCACTCATTGGCAAGTGTTTCCTGGTCAAGTGTGCTTGTATTTTTTCAATTCTGCACTAGCAACCTGTATATCAGTTCGTGGTTTCAACAGGCTTTGTTGAGATGAGGTGTTCCATAAGACCATTTGGATGTAATTCTGGATGGTAGTATTATTTCACAAATCCAACGGACTACTAATCATGGACTATCATGAGTAAAACCAAAGAAGATTGGTTTGCTTTTAAAATTTAGGGAACGTGGTTCACCTGTTGCACTGTCTCTGGAGGCCTGTTCCTTGAGGCTCCCCACTGCGCACATGCCCCCCCCCCCCAATTCTACTAGTGGAGCTAGAGAGTGGGGTATAAAAGACAAAAGACTGGAGCAAGCGAACACAATGTTTAGATGGTAAAGAACATCAGAAGATGGAGATTGAGAAATAGCTATAAGTGTCAGCAGAGGTAAGTATATTTGGAAATACATTTTCAGATTAGGAAAATGATAACTTTCACCAATGTTTCTAGCACACGAGTTTAAACATAAAACAAATACTTTTGTTAAAAGAGGTGATAAAGGCGATCCTCATAGAGACACCTTTATTCTGTTTATATGTTTAATCTTCTAGATTAAAATAATTATTAGTTACACACAACCTTATTAGATTTATAATATCATATACTTCTGAATGTGAAAAATATTAACTAGGGAGCTATCTATTTTCAAAACAACGTAATGCTTCATCTTCTGGTATATTCGTGTTACTACATGAAAAGAAACTAGTTTTTAATCTTATTTACAAACTTAGATGAATAATTAAACATATATCATGTGAATTTGTTAAAAACACACGTTATTCGACAATGAACTTAGCTAAATATGTAGACAACCCTCTCTTATTAACAATTGGGCAGAACAGTATTCCATTTATATGAACCTTTGGGAGGGCATGAAAATGAGATAAACTGAGACAGTATAAGTTCACTTTGTTCATTAGATGTTAAAGTACTACAGGTTTTAACAACTGTTCTTACTTTATTCTGTATGACGTTCCTTGGGCTTTTCTTTATATGAACCATCATTTAAAAGATTTTTGATATTATTGTTGTAATTATTCTTATCTAATATAACAATCTGTTCTCATTTATCTGCTTTCGAAATTACAGTGGTTTTATTATTTTTAACCTCATAAAGTTGGTTAGCCTCATAATTATACAAATTACTTTGTTTTACCAGTATCAGAAATTAGTCTTAGAAACTGCTTTTTAAACAGAATTCTTTACAATATTATCATCTCATCAGTGTTAAGTTGTTTCAAACTAATTTAAAGTGAAACAATTAAATTTTCTTTCATTGGTATCCTGTTACCTCCAGAGAAATTCAAACCCAAGTTAAGAATTTTAATTTGTTCTGTTGTAATATTTTCCTTAAATAGGTTTACTATTTTCAGGCTATACAGCAATCTAATATACTTTTTGTTTAATATGGCATTAGTAATTTGTGAATTATTTTTAGAATGTTTATTCAGTTTCTTTTTCAAATTATTTTTACATTTCAACCTAACCTTTTCCACCAACTAGATGCTTCCCTACCAAAGTCTGTATATTTCTAGCTAATTTTAAATGTAAACAGTATAGCTTTGCTTTAGTTTTTGCAGTTTCACTCTTATCTTTAATAACACTCTTAAAACTTTTAAACTGAGTTTTTGATAATACATTTTACTCTATTATTTGTTAACTTGCATTTCACTTTTATACTATTTGGTATAACATAGTTTTTAGATTCCAATAAAAACAAAAATGTAGTTTGTTAAGTTATCTTCTGTGTAAACTTCTTAGTTTGTTGGAAATCAGTCCTCTTCTTTCCCATATTCCATGCAGTTTTTGGTGATTGATTCTGTCTTCCAAATTTTAGTTGTAGTAAAGCACGGTTCCCCAAACAGGAACTATGTGAACTTGATTGACCAAGTCTTCTCATACAACTCAACGTCATGACAATGTTCTGGATATTAAGTACAATTTGTCATGATTTTTATTGAAACTGTGTACAAGTGCTGTCAGTCTAATGTTTGAGATGCGTTAAACTAAAGTATTAGTAAATAAATCTTAATGTAAATTGTTGAATGTTTCAGGAATTTATGCTGGTACCCTTTGATTTTTTCTTATTTACATTAACCCTTTCTATATGGGTCACAGGTGACATGTCATCTCGTTTGTTGACTCTTATTCAAAATTTTATTGAACTACTATTTCATGAATTTATGTCAAAAAGTCTGGTATCAAACTGTAGATTATAATTCAAATTTTAGAACTGTGTTACTCAATTTGTTAATTTAAAAGTAAATATTAAAAAATACAGAAACATTGATTTATATGTGTCACGTGGTATGTTGAATGCAGCACTGGTTCAAATTAGATGTTTGTGAAGTCAAATTACTAAGTCTATAGTTTCATACAAATTAGAAACTCAAATTACAGACATTGACAAGCTAGAATACAAAATTAGAAGTTCTTATCTTTTCTATTTACTAAGATATAGCTCACGTAATAAATCAAACATAGTGGCACCCTGCTCACCTCCTTTGATTTTTAGAAACACTCTCTTATAAACACTTACTTCTATATATGACATGAATAACCAATCAGAAGCTCAGAATGACCTCTAGTGGTTTTCTAAGCCTTTCTAACATACCAAGCATCATTTCTTTCTTTTAAATCAAGATTTCAATGAGGTAGGTTGTGTCTTTAGTCTGCTCATAATTTCATATTTTATTTAGAGTAAAATACATCTTAGTTACTAAGCTTGATAAATTATAGTTGAATTATATGGTATTTATGTAGTAATTTATGATTTTTTAGTTATTCAAATGTGTGTGTGTATATATATATATATATATATATATATAT
>NW_013668889.1:120953-124646 GCF_000517525.1 Limulus polyphemus | reverse complement strand
AAAAGTTATAGCATGAAAACTATAAGAAGCAAAAAATGGTTATGAGGTTGGTCCCATGGACCGAACCCGAGTTCAAAGAGTTAATGGTATTGTAAAGGATATTAGCAAATTATTAAAGTTTGCTGAGGGCAGTAATCCCATGGGCATTTCTATAAGTATACAGAATGATTAGATTATCCAAAAGATTAATAGGATGCCTCTGATTTTTCTTGTGCTATATTTTAAGGATAATAAAATGAGAGGACACAGTTTAGAATTTGAAAGGATAGGATAGAGTCCAGTTAATGAGACAGTACATTTTTCTCACAGGGTTATTAGCTTATAGAATGAGTTGTCATCAATAGAACTGGGTGATTAGTGTAATTTGCTAATAGTTTAATTGTTGGACTTATTAATAAATTACATTCAACAAGTGGAGTAGTCTCGCAAGATGACTAAAGGAAAACATTTATTATTCTCATATGAGTTCACCATAAAAAAAAAGCAACGACTTATAATGCTACAAATCTGGTTTTGATATCTGTGGTGGACAAAGCACAGTTAGTCTGTTATGTAGTTTTGTGCTTAACAACAAATAAAACTAATGGCTGTATTTCAATTACATAGGTAGTTGGAATAATCAAAACTAGTAATAAGTGGAAATCCTAATTTTGATTAATCAAATGAATTATAATTTCAATTGATCAGTTATTTTGTGTGACAGTAATTGATGTAATCAATGCTTATAGGTAATTGATTATATAAATTAATTGAGTTAACTGCACAGCTCCAGCTATAGGCAGTAGTGAAGGCCACTACTTTATAAGAGATTAAGAGGGGAATTTATGGTTTTCTGAAAATTAAAGGGTGGGTTTAAATTTTTACTTTTTTCAAGGGTGGGTGTGCAAGGGCAACCATGAAGGACTAAATAGTCCCTTGTTGTCTGCATATTGAATAAATAAATAAATAAATATATATATGTGTGTGTGTGTAGGCATGTATGTATGTATATACACACACACACACATAAATACTTTTTTTTTCTTTCAGAGCTCCCTTTCATGAACAAAGACCTCTTGACAGATTTAAGTTGATAATTCCGTATGGAGGACAGTCTCTGACATGTGAGTACTGGAATGTAACTTCAGGTTAAATATTTTAGAAGCCAAGAAGTAAAGTAGTTATGTGGTGTCATCTAGTTTTTGCTTTGCTTGAAGCTTTCATCATGTCATTTTTCTCTTTGCACTGAGGTTGAATGGAGTTTGGTTTGTTACTAATTAAAGCCAAATATCACTGTGTTGAAATGCCATGGACTTTAGGAATTTATTTGATACATCAGGGGATTAAGATGGATGATCTGAGATCTTGACCTTAATTTTGATCCATAACAAATGAAGAGCATTAGATACAACTAGAGTTAAAAGAAATTGATAGGACTGGGTTCAGTATCTGCCATATATTTGAGATATCAAAGTTCAGCTTTACAATGTTTGACTGTAGTTTCAAAGCTTGCTGGGCAAAGATTGGGACCTTGTTTCTACAATGGACTCCCTTCTATTGAGTTTCAAAGGTTTTATGGTAAAAATAAAGATGTATGTTTTACAAGGTACAGTACTTTTATTCAGTTTTAAATTTTTTGTGGTAGAATATGGGATTTCTGTTCTTCCAGGTGCCCTTCTATTCCTAATCTGTAAGCATTTAGCTGCTCCAAGAGTTGAAAGAAGGAAGAACAGGGTTTTCACTAGAATCCCACAGTGAAGGGTCCCAGACTCTCAACTTTTTTTTGTCAAGAGTCCTAGTGAGATTTTCAAGGGTCCCATAGGTAGAACTTAATAAACTCCAAAAAACTTTGTTTATAATGTACACTACATGTTGCTTACCCTCAACAAGTGCTAAAGTAGGATAATATGCAAGAGGATAAAATGAACAGCTTTTATATTGAAATTTTATTGTATATATTGCCCTTTAAACCATTCCAACTAATATTTGTGCCATATAAATTGCAAATCATATGGGGAATGTGCAGGTCACATTACAGTATCGAATTACGTAATACATGGTCAACTTGTGAGTGTACCTCATAAAAATTATCATTATTAATATTATTATTCATTTTACTTTATCTATCCTAAAGAGTTTTAAATTTTTACATTTTACACATGAAAAACAAGAATAAAATACTTACCTGGAGCTCAAAATAAGTAAGAAGATTCAACATTTAAAAATGCACAATAATTTATTGGATAAGTTAAAAGTAAAATATACAATTAAAAACTAAATGTTTCTGTGGAAAAGTTCCACCATCTTCAGATCTTCTTTTATGAAATCTTATGCTCAAGAATAGTCATAGAATATATTGTACCTGGGTCTTCTTTTTTTTGCTGATGACTGTTGATGAAACTTAACCCTACTTTTTCATACTAATGGTACTACTGCATTATATAATTTTTATCTAATCAAATAATGCACCAAATAACACAGAATAATAACATGCAAAAAAGGAAACGTGTTCCATACCTATCACAGTTTTTCTGGTTTTCTAACTGTGGAACAAAAGCTGTAAAAAATTTAGCTGAGACTGTTGATGTGTTTCCTGTGGGAATAAAGTTTGAATTGGATGGAAAATAGACAATTCTCTGTACAGAAAATATAATATAATATGTCATTTGATAGAGAAAAATATTGGCTTTCTATTGGTCATAAATAATATAGTCTTGTATGTCAGAGAGAACAATTGGCAAGTTGTGAAAGAGAAGATATGACAGGTAGGCAATGCAAGAGGGGTTTGATTTTCTATTTTATTGCTCTGTTAGTAAATATTGAAGGCTATGTAAATTATGCTTTGCCTAAGCAATGATAACAGCCTAATAAGTAATTTACGATAAATTTTGTACTTCTCACAGGGGTGGTTAAAAAATTAGAGAAGAGGGAAGACAAGAATAACAAATGTCACAGTTTGTTAGGGGAGATTGAGAATTTTGTCCAATATAAACATATTTATGTAATATCATATAACAGTGTTTTATTTTCTGCTTCTAGAAATTTAGTGTAATTAATGAAACAATGTTTTATGTTCTGTTTCTTGAAGCTTAATGTGATTTAATAAAACAATGTTTTATGTTTTGCTTCTAGAAGCTTACTCTGATTATTAAGACTTACTAGAACTATACATATTATAGTGCAAGTAATAAACTATTAAAAAATCATATGTATAGTACAAGAACCTTAGAAAATAAATCTTATGAAATTCCACAATATAATAATAACTATGGAAAAATAGTATAAAACACCATATATAATGAATCAACTTCCCAGGTATTTATGGAATACACACACAATTTCAGAGTTAAAAAATAATAAAAGACTGGCTATTGACTAGTGTTAATATATAAACGAAGTATCATTCATTGAATAGTAATTTATTTATATAAGATTGATATTGTCATCAATTTAACTTTTTTATTGTGTATTTAAGTGCTTGTAAGTTGTTAGTGATAATGGTGTAATAACATTATATGATGTCATGTTCTGGTGTTATGATCAATAAGATCTTAATTTCACTTATACCACAATATAATGATTTTTAATGTGATTATTATGATAGATTTGTAATGCCAATTTTGCACTTACATTCTGGAAACTCATTCTGCATCAGATCATTCAAATTTATGTATTGTATATATTGAGTGAAGTTACAATTAACATATTAATATT
>NW_013668889.1:114007-120023 GCF_000517525.1 Limulus polyphemus | reverse complement strand
CATTTTACTTTAATCTACTTTCATTGCTTTTACCGGTTGTTTGGCGCAGATAGCCTAGCTGCTTTGAGCCATAAAACACCAACCAATCAACTACTATCACCTCCAGTCTCATCTAACTAGTCATCTTGTGGTGATCCATTCAGACAACTCCACTGTCGTCACTTATGTCATCTGAAAAGGAAGCACTTGATCTTGGTACTTCTGCTTTCTAGGCCTGGATTTTAAAATTTGGGCCTACAATTACCACATTTAGTTGTTGACCTGTCATGTTTCAGGAGCTTTGAACCTGGTGGCTGGTTGACTATCTTAATTAGACTGGATCCTTCCTGTGGAGTAGTCTTTCCATCTTCTGACGTTTCAGAGGATTTGTTCCTACTTTGGTAGCCCTCTTATCAATGTCTTCACAACTCCCTCAACATCAAATACTTTAAACAGTTAGCTGACTGAAGAATTCACAAGAATGCATTAGTAGCATCACTGTTGCATATTCTTGAACTTCATATACAAATAAGGAATCACTGTGTGAATAAGATATCTCAAAACACCATACATATAATATATATACTCTACCACTATATGAAGCCTAGTTTGTTTGTTGTTTTTTTTTCAACTTGCTCTTGTCTAGGGTTACTGCGGAGAGGTAAATTTTCCAGAAACCTGTAAAACTCAGTGACAAGTGGTAAGTCAAATTATTGGGCTTTATACATTTTGTATTTTAAACAGCTTGTCAGCTGAAGCACTATTAGTATCAGTGCTGCATTATTCTTGAAATTCCTATATAAATATAGGGTTTCTGTATTAATAAAATACATTTCAAAACATCATATATACAGTATTTATTTCTTCTAGAAGTTTACTGCAGTTGTTAAAATGACATGCTTAGCTTGTATCAGCTGTTTACTTGTTTGATTAGGGGAAGTTATTTTTGATGGGGAGCATGAGGAACACCCTCCAGACTTTATTTTTGATGATACAGAATTCCTTCCCAATATAGAAGATGTGCATGTAAGTCAATTTATAAAGCTTTTGGTATATTGCTAAAGATTCAAATTAGTTTCATGTTGTGAAAACAATGTCTATTTGATTACGTTGTATAATTCTAAGAACCATTTTTTTATAAATTAAAATGTTGCTGTTTTTTTATATTTAAATCACTTCATGCATGACTGTATAAAGCATTTTTTTAATGAATATTTGGTTAGTATAACTAGTAATACATTGAAATATCTGTAATCATGCAAGAACAGATTAAAACTGATAATTAACCACATGAATTGCTGTGATGTGAACCCTTCCTTTGGACTTGCTTCTTTAGATCAAAAATAGGACTTATTGTTAGACCTTTTGTACAAAGATTGTTAAAGGTTCTGAATCCATAAAGAAAAACTGCAAGCAGTAAGATCAAAGGACACACATTTACAACATGGACAATTTAGGCATGATTCCAGTTAAAGTTTATCTGTTATGGTGGTCAACTTATGGAGTAGTTTGCTTTTGAGTATGGTAGAAGCTACAATGTTGAAAGAGATTAGGAGATGGGGCAAGCGTTTTGAAGAGTTTTTATTTATATATTGTTTGGAATAGGTTGGTAGTAGAAAATGGGATAGTCTAGAAGAGCTAAATGTTATGTCTTGACTTTACAGAGTTTGTGTGAATGGACACCAAGAGACACTTCATGTTTACTTCGGTCAGTCCATGAACTGCTAGACTTGTATCGAAAAAAAACAGCATCTCAGCTAAAGGACTTTTCAAGACTTCAGTTTGAATATTCCTCCTTGCTACACCAAGCCGACCTCACAGAGAGTGATGTGGAAGTTTTATTTAATCGAAAGGTAAATAGCACAGTGTAAAATTTAAGGAAGATTATAAACTATTTAAGACTATCCTGCTGGATTTCTTGAATTGGTTAGTGTCTTTAGTATATGTAATACGTATTATCTATAACAGAATAAAATACGTGTAATTGCAGGTGGTGTGGGGGTAAGGACATACAGTATTTGTGAAGTTGGTGTGGGCTGGTGTAATATAGAGATGTACAGAATGTGAAGACGATGATGTTAAAAGTGTATGTTGGTATGGTATTCATGTCCACTGATAAAGGACATGTAATGGGTAATTTTCTGGTTCATGGATTTACCTCAGAGTTGTCAGTTAGGGTCTGCTAATTGAAAGTTAAAGGATACCAAGTCATGGAATGTGCTTTTCTATGAACTCTGACCAAATACATCTTAGAGAAAAATACAGGACACAAATTTAAAAATCCACCAACCTTTTTTCATCACAAAAATACAATACAAAACAACACTACAAAAGGGCACGTGTGTTTAGTGGATATGTAGAAATGGTAAGAGATGTGAAAAAAAACCTATAATAGTTTCTCTCACCAGTTCAGTATGTTCCCTCCTTGTAACTTACACTAAACCAAGTTAAGTTAAAGATAAAGTAAAACAAAGGAACCCTAACAAGTTAAGCTAACTATAAAACAATAATACATATGCTTAAGCTGTCATTGAAGCCAAACTGTAACTTTCTCAAAAGTTGGGTGTCTGCTACAATCCAAAGTTAGTTAATGGCAATGTTAAACTCAAGTCAACGTGCTACAAGTTTATTGTTTCTAAGTCAAGATAAAACCTAGCTTTAAGTACAAAAACATTAACATTAAACAAACCAGGCTTGCACATTGACCCACATTTTGTTACCATATGTGTAAAGCATCACCACCTCTGACAAGGTTGTTGGTTGTACAGAGTAAAACTTTTGTTTCAATGTTTCACCAAATTTACCAGCCATCATCAGGAGAGATACAAGAACTGAGGCTTACAGAAATTAAAACAGAGAATCACATGAGTGTCCATAACATTAATAATCTACATTCAGCAGTTGCTTAAGTAATGAAATATTTATAAATGAACTGCCAAATATACAAGTATAAAAATAAAGCTCTATATACAAGAACACTTTTGTATTTGTTAAAATTAGGTTTTGTTTTTTATTTATTATTATTTTTTTTTGTTAACAAGGCTTCTTTATTTTTTTCTATTAAGTTATTTTTTTACTGAGGATTTTTATCTTAAGAGAATCAAAAGAATGATAATTTCTAGATGTGTTCAAAATCTTGAGATAGAGATTTTAAATGTTACCACAAACAAGTAAAAAGATGTCTGTTTGTCTCTCCATTATATAATACCTTTTGCAATTTGTACATTATATCATATAAACATTTCTGAAGTATCATTGTTTATATACTTTTAAATAGAAGTTGACATTGACTTAGCTTTTTTGCAGTTAAAAATGTTAATTGTACTTTAATATCAATTTAATATTATTTGATTGGTTTTGACTTTTGTGATTGCATGAGGGAAGTTGGGATGAAAAGTATAACGCAATAAATTGAGATATTTGTAAAAGGTTTATTTTCTAAGTCAGTTTGTGACTTAGTTTTAAATGAAGAGTTACTTGATTAAAAACAGTGGGAGGTAAACTGTTTTGTACACAAAATCACACTTGTTTAAAAAAAAAAAAAGAGAAATGGTTTTACTCTTTACACTCAATAAAAACTTGCCTGAAATTTAAGTAATTGTTCTTTCTAACATGTAATTCATGTAAGAAAAACAACTGTTTTTCACACAGCATTACAAGTTATCTTTCCTGTAAAAGAATATGGATAATAGCTAATTAATGAATACATGTTTTATGCACACGAGAGAAAGGAAAAGTTAAGTTAATTACTTGAGTGCCTCGCTGTGTCCACACTGAAAATGATGATAATAGAAGAAACATTTACATATTGATTAAGAGGATGGACTAATGCATAGTGTAGTTCTGTCCACGCTGAGAACAATGAAATACACAATATTTAAAAAAAAAGTTAACTATGAGGAGAAGGGAGCTAATGCATATTACAGCCCTGTACAAAATAAGTTCAAAAGTATATGCAAAACACAGATTCAGGAAATGTTATGTAGAGAATAAATTGAACATGGACAACAAAGGAAAGAAACAAATGCAAGTGAATAAATAAACAAAATCTTTATTTACACTAGTTGTTTATTGTAATTACTTGTCAGCTTGAGTCTTTCCTATGACTTACTATGTCCACTCAGGACAAAGCAGATTCTAATGTACCACAAAAAATTCAGACAAAACATTAACATGTAGTATACCAGAAGAAAAACCTTAATTCATATTGATTTACACAAGTATCTGAACCACCCCTTTGAGATGGGCTTGACCCTCCCTATGTGGTTCAGGCACATTGTCAAAGTGATATGAATTTCTAGTCATTGGCATATTCAACTTTATCTGACTACGAAGATTAGTATGTTAATAACTTTTGACATCCTTTAAATAGAATGCTATATTACTTACATGCATAAAAATTTTGAAAATTTATTAAAATTTACCTGACTATATCTGATTAAAGATATATTCTAAACTAGTAATCAAAGGGTGAAATTCATGACTATTTCTGACAGTACATAAATAAGGACTTACAGACTACTGCTGGAAGGAAGTTAATAGGATGTTGAGGAACTTCTGACATAGTTTTCCTAATTGATTATTTAGAACTTCTGATTAACTTTATAAGTTAATAATATAGAAAATTAACACATAAATGAAAACAGACTCTTTAACAAACTAACTGGCAATAGTAAATATAAGGAATGAATAAATAAGAAAAATAATTCCTGTATTGGTGAAGATTACATTAAGTCATCAGATGCTGTTAATGACTGTAAAAGTAATAACATCTCAAGGTTCAGACGCTTAGGAGATTTAGGTCTGAAATTCATATACTAAGATATCCATGCAAAATAATCTTCATAAATGTATTTATAAATAAAGGAATTAGTAAAAAATATTTCACACACTACAACAATGAATATAACTATAAATAAAAATGGTATAGGTTACTAATAACAAAACTTATAAATACACCAGTTTGCTATTAAGATATACAATTTGACAACACGTCAAACGGTAGTGTACATCTAGCATCAGAAACTAGTGTTGCATGTTATATGACGTATTTAAACTGAAAAGCAGGAAATGAAATTACTGTTTAGACTTAAAAGATATTGTGTAGAAAGGCTTATAAAATTTGTTTCTTTTCTTAACTAGACAACTCAAACTGATGAATGGGGAAAAAAAAAAGAGATCAACAGTTAGTTTAGGCACTTCAAAAATCTTAGCTGGAGAGGTTATAAGGTTTATTGAGTAATACTAAAAATGCCAGTTGTCTTTGATTTGCATTTTATGAACTGAATTTAATGTTAGATTGATAAGCAATGATTTATAAGCATAATGAAGTGTTTTTACTTTGGAGAACATAATATCTGAAGAAAACAGACCATTGTTCTGCCGAAACAAGTAGTATGCTCCCCAACATAAAACCACTTTGTTATGATATAGATCATTCTTTTTTCAGTTTACTTTTATATTATCATAATGTGCTTCTATACACAAGTGTGAACTGAACTTAAAAGTATGTGACATATATACATTAAAGACCAAAAAAAAAGGTTAAAAGTGTTTAAAAAAAGGAAATGGAAAAACATCACAGCATATTTTTAACAGCTGGTAACATTTTACTTTGTTTTTACTTTTTACATCTGTTTGTACTTAATGTCATTCAGAATGGCAGAAATGAGTGGTACAGAATAGATATCAAAGATACAGGAGTGAGTGGTACAAAATGAATGGTACAGATTGAATAGTAACGGTTATATCTAATGGCATTCAAAATGGCAAGAATTAGTGATACAGAATGAATATAAAAGTAGCAGGAATGACTGATACAGAATGAATGTCAAAGTGGCAGGAATGACTGATACAGAATGAATATAAAAGTAGCAGGAATGACTGATACAGAATGAATATAAAAGTAGCAGGAATGACTGATACAGAATGAATATAAAAGTAGCAGGAGTGACTCATACAGAATGAATATACAAAATGGCAAGAATAAGTGTCACAGCATGATTGTCAAAATGGCAGGAATGACTGATACAGAATG
>NW_013668889.1:112535-113453 GCF_000517525.1 Limulus polyphemus | reverse complement strand
AAAAGTAGCAGGAATGACTTCATACAGAATGAATATACAAAATGGCAAGAATAAGTGTCACAGCATGAATGTCAAAATGGCAGGAATAAGTGTCACAGCATGAATGTCAAAATGGCAGGAATGACTGATACAGAATGAATGTCAAAGTGGCAGGAATGAATGTTACAGCATGAATGTCAAAGTGGCAGGAATGAGTGGCACAGAATGAAAAATGTCGAAGTGGTAAAAGTCAGTGATGCAGAATAGACATTCTTAAATTAACATTTGATGGTTTTACTTTTAGAACAGAAATGGTCCAGTGAACTTCCTGATCAGGCTGCCTGTGGATTTTTCTAAGATACCCCCAGTTCTCACAAGGGTTAGTCACATACCTAGCTTAAGGTTTTGGTCTTGGGCTCTTTAAATGAAATTTTAATCAATCTGATTTGATTTTCTTTGCTTTCTAAAGATTTCATGAATGTTATGTTTGAGAAACATTGTAAACTCTAATAGGTAAATTAATATTTAACATGCAAGGGAAACCTTAAGGAAATCATCAAAAATAATAATCTTATCAATTGTCTTAGGGACATTATGTAAAATATATTACTGCTAATAGACAGCTGTGTTATCTGTTTTATTGTGATATTATATCACACATATTTAACTACAAATAAGTAACTTGCGGTGTAATAATTTTATTAACCTTTTCAAGACGGGTCATGGGTGAAAGGCCATGCCATCTCATTTGGTGACTTGCATTAAAAATTTTATTGAACTACTATTTCATGAATTTGTCAATAAGTTTGTTATCAAACTGTAGATTATAATTCAAATTTTAGTACTATGGCTTACTCAATTTCTTAATTTAAAAGTAAATATTAGAAAACACAGATAAACATCAATTCTTATGTATTACGTGGTATGTTGAATGCAGCA
>NW_013668889.1:107150-111561 GCF_000517525.1 Limulus polyphemus | reverse complement strand
GCATGTTGGATAGGCAACATGGGAAAAGAAAAAAAGGCATGAGAAAAACATTGCTTTACAAACATTAAGACTTAATAAAAAAAAAAATTGATATTTTGCATATCAAAGCATTGTAATGTTTACTGATAATGTACCAAATTTTGCTAACATTCGCTCACTAACTTAAGTTATAGTATGAAAACTATAACAAGCACAAAATGGTTATGAGGTTGGTCCCAGGGACTGAACCCGTCCTGAAAGAGTTAACACATTCATTGTCACTGGATGCACATGTGTGTCCAAGAGTATGTTAGCCAGTGCCACCAGCGAACATATGTGTCAAAGAAAACATTGAGGCAACTGCATTTTATTGAAGTCATACATTAGAAATCAGCTCTCCTGTGTTATATTTGCTATTTTACATTTGAAAATATCATTAACGGATGTGATATTCTCAGGACTACAATTTAACCTTGTATATTAAGAAAATACCCCAAACCATGATATGATATATAAAAATACACAATGTACATGTGCATCATGGTACATATTTTAATTGAATAAACATACATGCCCATAAATACTCTATCTGATATGATTCTGTATTACTAAAATGCTCCTAATCATAATAAAAAAAAAAAAAGGCACCTAGCATGGATAACGATCTCTGAGAAGGTAGTGAATGTGTTTCATATATGAAAATCAGATGTTTAATTATGAGTTTGTAATGTGGCATAGTGGCTTCATGCTTTGGACTTGTAGTTGGATGGTTGTTAGTTCAAGGCTGGCCGGTATCATATTGTTGCGTCCTTGAGCAAGACACTTAACCTTACTTGTTCCAGTCTACACAGCTGAATGATGGATACCAGCTATTAGCTTGGGGTTAACTTGCAATGGACTGGCATCCCATCCAGGGAAGGGAAAGTGGAACACCATTCTCATCCATTTGTGCCACTTGAAACTGGAGTTTGAAACCATCGACTCTTATATGCCTTCCACAGGCACAGCAAGGACTTAACTTTATAACATCTCAGTTTACTCTTGTAACAGTATACTGTTTTTCCTTGGAGAACTCCTTGTTACTGATTTACTTTATTTACTATAACATTTTATTTATCTACTAAATAACTGAAAGTTTCTGATATAAGAATAAAGTTATAAAGAAAGTCTTTGATTGATAAAAAGGTTAACTCTCTTGCTAAGAGATCAGTCAAATTGACTGACCTCGTAACCATTTTGTACTCATTATAATTTCCATAATATAACTTTTGATAGAGTATGTGTATCTTCACAAGATTTGTCAGGCTCTCAGAAAAAATTATAAGTCTTTTGTATGCCAAAATTTGGATTTTTTAATGAAGTATTTTTGCTAATGATTTGTCTGTGAATAATCGGAATATCAAAAGTCTTTTTTTTTTACTAGTCCGTGTGTAAGGTGATTACCATGTTAAGATTAAAAATATTTCATTTTTTCCAATAAAACATCATATTTTGTTATTTTCTCTATCCTAACTATACAAGATTGGTCAATTAGACCAACCTCATAACCACCAAAAACAATTTGAAATAAATCTAAATTACCCTTTTTTTCTTTCCAGGATGACTTCAAATTATAACATGAAACTGCATTTGTTTATCATAAATAGCTTTTAGCTTATAACAGTATACATATATTTATACATAAATTTTATTGTTTTATTGCCTTTTGAACTGTGTCTAACTAATAATCTCACCACACACTCGTAAATAACTTGATGATGTGCATCTCACATTACGGTATTGAATTATCTAATGATCGTCAGCATAGCTGGTGAAGAATTTTTATTATTATTATTTTTTTTCGCTATCTTACCTAGTCTAAACTAACAAGTTTCAATGTTTATTTCAGTTTTAAAATTATTTGTACATTATGTTTGCAGGATTTGAAGAGGTTAAATGTTCTTGAGACATAGTTTTGCTTCCAATTATAATTATTCCATTTTTAAACATTCACGTAGAACCAACTTTTAGATGACATTAATTAATAATTTTTATTCATATCATTATTTATTTCAACGTTAAGTAAAGATAACTTTCATTTTGTCAGGACTAGACCTTACAGTTTGTCATGATATAAAAAATTTATGCTTACTTTTATTCAGGAAAATCTGGGTGAAGATTCTGCTGTGCTTCTAATCACATTTCAAACAATAGAAGGAGTTAAAATCACACCTCAGCTGTACTTGTCTCCACGTGTTGAACAGTAAGTAAATGGCCACATTTCTAAATAGTTAAAAAGTCATTCTTGTCTCAGATGTTAGCATTAGTAGACAAATGTATCAAATAAATAACCAAGATAGTATGTTCATTGCATTGATATACACTTGAAGAAACAGTTGTCATGATTTGTAAAGAATGTGTGTGTATTGATATTCAAAATCAAATGAGCCAACCTTACTGTATTACTTACAAAACAAGTTAACTGCTGAGATCACTTGATTGAATTGTGGTTTCAGTCTGTTAATTGAATGTGCATGGGGTCAGTCTATTGAACCAACCCCATACAGGAGAAGGAATGTTGATTATAATTCCAAATTTACTATGTGTATTTACATGAAATGTGTTTAGCTTTTAGTAAAATGTACAAATCCATTGTATACAAACAAAAAAGATGTGTTAGAAGTATATATGTATTCAAGATATGTCTGTTAATTGTTGATATCAGACTTGGACAAGTTGGAGTGTAAGATGTTCATGTAAAGAATAGAAATACTTTTCTTCATTGTAGAGTTTTCATTTACATAAACTCTAGAACTTCTGAAGTGTGTATTTCCAGTATTTTTCAGTGTCCCCATATATTGTATCTAGTATTTACTCTTCTTTATTACAAACTTTTGCTAAATCAGCAATGTAGAGTAAAATGAATAGTTGATAACTCTAACATCAAATACACAATAACATGTTGAATGCCACAATATAAAAGGTTGTGGCATGCACACTTTGACCCCCATCAATGTACATAGGATTAAAAGCCAATTCTCTTCTGTATAGAAACCAGTGATACATGTAGACCCTGTAAAAATGCAAGCACCTGTCAACAGACTGAGCCCGCAATTCAGTCATGTAAGCTTGGTAGTTACTTTGTTACCTGATGTTCATGGAGTTCTAATGGTAAATGAATATACTCAGACTAATGTTAAAAAACTGACAATAATGTTAATGTGTAATGAAATTTTTAAACCAAGGCTGCTTTGGTGCCACAAGAGGTCAGCTTGCTGAAGTTTCTCCAAGTATTATTTGTCACGTGTGCCATACTTAAGTTTCATATGAGCATGCTATAAATGTAACCACAGTATTATTATGATGTTAAACACTGCCAAACTTTTTGTATTATTTTTACTTAGCCAGGTTTCTAGAAGTATATTAAAATAGTATTATTATTTTGAGAGCATCAGAATATATAGTAATACTACTTATGGTAACATGCTATTATAGTAGTATTGTTCATGGTAGCATGCTATAATAGTAGTGATGACAGCACATTTCTTCCACCTAATGTTAACTATTTCAGAGTACTAGGAGAAACTTATCACTCTGCATCCCCAGTTTTCCTTTGTTCTATACTCATAGTGGCATATTATTTCCTCCTAATGTTGAGTATTCCAGAGCATTAGAAGAAATCTCAACATTTTGTATTCTCAGTTTTTCTTTGTTCTTTACCAGTAATGAATGACAACACATTATTTCCTCCTGATGTTATTATTCCAGATCACTAGGGGAAACTTCTGCACTTCGTATTCCCAGTTTTCCTAATGGAGGCTGTTTGATGGATTATGTACCAATTGTAACAGAGCTGTTAACAAGAAAGGTATGTTGTTAAAAGTAGGAATGGGAACTTAGTTAATTTTAAGAAAAGGGACAAAGGTAATATGTTTTAAACTTTACACAAACTATAGAAAACAAATAGAAAGGTACCTCCTTTGTAGTGATTCTGGGTAGAATTTCTTTAAAATATATACAAAATAAATATAAAACTAATCCCCCAAAAAATACATCAAACAAACTCCACAGTAAACATAAAATTAATAACAAACAGATTTTTGCATTTACAAGTTTGTAGTGATTTGAATTATATCAAGTGCATTCAGATGTACAAATACCTACTTACAGGCTGACAGCAAATAATTTTATAGCTCTAATGTTTTAATACAAAGCTAGAGAACTATGTTTATTTAGATTACATTCTAATTTTTAATATTGTATGTACCTTAGAACATGATTAAGTGTACTGGAAATGATGTATGGAAGTTTTATGTTAGGTACACCATAAATGAGTGATGTACTGAAAGCTAACGGACTGTGTAAAAATTAATGTTTGTGTGTATCATACAAAATGAATGGAGTATCCAAGAATAAATAGTTTTTATGTGTATATGCGCATATTAAGTATATA
>NW_013668889.1:103764-106212 GCF_000517525.1 Limulus polyphemus | reverse complement strand
AGTTAAGTTACATATATATATATATATATATATATACACACACATACAAGTTAAGGATAACAAGTGACCTGTAGGTCCATCTAAGCCATCCCATCCACTATACTAAACTCTAAAATAAAAGTGAAACAATCAAAGCCAGCCTTTATTATTCCCTCAAGCTTCTTCAAACTGCATCTACCTCATCTGGAGACAACCCACTCCCTGTTAGGAAAATAAATCTGTTGAAGATGACTACTACCCTACCAAAATTTATACTTGTATCCCCTAGTCTTACTATTAAAAAAGAAAATGTATGATGCATCAACACTGTCAATTCCCTTTACAATCTTAAACACCTCAATGAGATCCTCTCTAATTTATCTTTTTTTTAAAGAGAAAACAATTTTAAAAATCTTAACCTATCCTTGTTCACAACCTATCTGTTAGATATACATGACTGTTTCCATTTAAGTTTAATGCAAGTGTTATGATTTAAATAGTACAAGTGTTAAATTTAGTTATTTTTAGATGTGATAGTCTATTGCAAGTTTGTTTTTGCAACTGTTTACAAATCATACATTGTGTAGTTCATTAGTTATGAATTGGTGATTCTTGTATTATTGCATCACGTTACTCGAACATTCTGAGTTTTTCTTGTTGTTTTAATTTAGTATCATTGCATCATAATATTTAGTAGTGTGTGGAACATTCTAGACCTCTGTTGGGGGTATAAATATGCATCACAAACGTACTTTGATTATAGATAGTTAGATCTAGACTGTGTGATTGTGAATTTAGCCATAAAGAGCATAGAGTGACAATTTTTTAAGCAAAATTATCACAGATTGTATTGTAATAACAGTAGAATAATTTGTCTTGTCAAATTGTGTTCTAAAGTAACTGAACCAGCCTGTGTAGACTTTGAAAAAGAGACAATTATTTAAAGATCTGGGTTCAACTGTGATAACTAACAGTGTAACGAATATTTATATACGTTTGCTTTGTTTTAATATACATTTATTTTAAAACAAGTGGACTACTTGTTTGTTGTTGAAATCTATTGCCAAGTCACAGTTATCTACTGTAAAAAATCCAGCCCATGCATAAAACCTGACACTATCTATCCCATGTAACATCCTAGTAGTCCTCCTCTGAATCCTTTCCAACAAATGAATGTTATTTCTAAGGTAAGGAGCCAAGACTGAACACAATACTCTAAATGTGGCCTAACTAATAACTTATACAATGACATTATAACCTCTTTAGACTTGTATTCATTATTCCTGTAGATACAATCTAAAATCATATTTACTTTACCAATAGCAACAGTACATTGCTGATTAACAAGAACACCAAGTTCTTTTTCTTCCATAACATTTTTAAGGTTATTCCCATCAAAATTATCATACTATAATTCTGCTTGTTAGTATGCATTATAAACACGTGCAGTAAGAATTTTACCCAAGTAAAACAGCACAGGTGCATTATGAACTTGACAACAACCAGCCTGCCCTCTGCAGGGAGCTGCAAAGCTCAGTGAAAAAGTTACTATAATTGCTCTATGAATTAAGGAATAACAACAAAAGGTGGATGTAAATATACTCTAGTAACTATTTCATACAACAACATTAATAGCTTAAAGTTTTTAAAAAGGTATGATGTTAGGTCATTGAATAACGTTACAAGTTTATTTATTGATAGTATTAAGTACAGTAAAGTTTAGTCCTAACTAAACTAAAGTAAAAAAACTTACACAGGTTACAGTGTTAATTTATCTCTTTTTCAAACTTAGGCCATACTTTATAAAACCTTAACTAATATTAGGCCTAAGACAAGTGGACTTGCACATTTCAGTGTCTATGATTACAATTAGTTTATATTATTCTAGAAATCATGTATTTAAAGAAGTACTACTGCAATAAAGATACTAATTCGACTGCAAATGTTTTGCACGTCTCTGCTAGTACTCATAATTCAAATAATCCCACATGCATTACCTTGCATTTATTGTAATTAAAACCCATCTGTCATTTATTTGCCCAACTTACTAAATGATCTAAATCCTATTGTAAATAAGCAGAATCCTCTTCACAGCCAGCAACACCGAAAACTTTAATACCGTCAGCAAATTTAAATAATTCATTGACCATTCCTTTATCTATATCATTGAAATCAATCAAAAAGAGCAAAGACTGAGCCCTGAGGTACGCCACTTGTGGCATTAATACAGTTTGACTGAACTCCATTTGTAACAACCCTCTGCTTTCTTCCATCCAGCCACTCTTCTATCCAATATGCTAACCTATCCTCCACAACTATACAGATATTTTTTTTTTACAAGCCTTTTATTATGGCACTTTGTCAAATGTTTTCTGAAAATCAGTATACACCAAATCTACACTCTTACCCTCATCTGCATAAGCAGTAACCTTTTCAAAGATTGTCAAAAGATTTGTAAGGCAAGATGTT